>NW_009195960.1:0-12245 GCF_000690835.1 Fulmarus glacialis | reverse complement strand
GAGACGAGACGAGACGAGACGAGACCAAGGCAGGAGACACACCTGAGCAGGAGCA
This sequence comes from Fulmarus glacialis, assembly GCF_000690835.1. NCBI lineage: Eukaryota > Metazoa > Chordata > Aves > Procellariiformes > Procellariidae > Fulmarus > Fulmarus glacialis. The sequence continues at coordinate 12,190 of NW_009195960.1, read as the reverse complement.
AGGGGAAATAAGAGACGTGCAGGGTAGGAAGGACAACATATCAGGAGAGAAATGCAAAAGAAAAGAAGAGATGTCAAGGAGAAAAAAGAAAGACAGAAGAGTAAGAGTCTTCCGAGCAAGGCTGGAGGAGCAGCCCAGGCAGTCAGGAGCAAAGAGAGGCTCAAGTAAGGACTAGAGCAGGGACACCTGAGACGGACTAGACCAAAGATGCACCTGAGCAGGGACTAGAGCAAACGGATAGCTGAACAGGGGCTGGAGCACAGAGACAGCTGAGCAGGGGCTGGAGCAAAGTGACACCCAGCAGGGGCAAAGCAAAGAGACAGTCAAGCAGGGCTAGAGCAAAGAGATGCCTGAGCAGAGGGAGATTCAAAATTGGTGGTGTTTTTTTGATCCATGATAACATATGAAAGAGCTCTTTTACTGAAGGCAAACAGTGCAGATCTGCAGAACCCAACTGGCCACAATGCTGAGTAATCTGATCTAGTTGGCCCTACCTTTTTCAGGGGACTAGACTGGAGAACTCCAGTGGTACCTTCCCACCCCAGCTGTTCTGATTCTGAGACATTAGGGGGTTGTTATCAACTTCACCACAGAAAACTCTTCTTTCCAAAATACTTCACTAATGCCTTTTTTAAATAATTCTGACAGTTTCTAATACAATTAGAAATCTGTAGTAATTGGGAAGTACATGAACATAGGAATGAAAAGGGCAGTTCCTGTTCTGCACACCTTCCTGTTTGTACCTCTTATCTTGCAGAAATAGCATTGTTAAGAGATCTGAAGGACTACAATCAGGTAATGTGGAAAAGTGGGAGACAAAGACCATTCAATATGCTGGGAAGGGAATGGCTAGAGAAATGTCACAGCATTATTACCTAGAGAGGATAATAATGCTACATATTATTTACTTCAGCTTATCAAACACTACTGGATCTGGATGAATTTTCTGTGGTAGAAAGAAAAGGGAGAATCTGAAATGGGTTGTTTCTAGCCAACCTCTAGTGTCCTAGAGATTGTTGGGAGCAGAAAAGTTCTGTAAGCCTTTGAAGAAGAGGACAACAGAAATCTAGGAAGGATAAGGCAATGAAAGATTAAAAACAACTTTGCAAATGGGAAAGTTCCTTCAGAAGAATTGTACTGGTGGAGAGAATCTGAAGTCTGAACCTGACTAAAAGATAGGACTATTGCTGAAACTAAGTATGTTGGATATAGCTTACCAACCTATGATTCCTTTTTTAAAGGGGCTACTCTCCTATTTCTTTCCTACTCCATCCCAGGACTCCTCATAGTTCCTAAGTTATCCTGGTAATTTCTTTATAAGCATAAAGACATGTTTGCCCAGATTAAGTTTGGCTTGCTACCTGTTTCTTTTTGTATCATGGCTTGGCAGTATGATGCAACTAATAGGGCAATGGATACCCTGCCTCAGACAGTCTAACAAATACCTCCCTCCCCCTTCTGCTGTCTAACTGTTCACTCAAAACTCAAGGAAACAAAACTCACTCATTAAAAATCTGCTCCATGGTTTTACAGAGCCAGGCTGCTGGTAAATAGATTCCAGTAATTTCAGAGAGAAAAATTAAGGCTAGTGAGATTAACCACTAGGAAAATAAAACACTATACCCGTATTTCACTAATTCTTTCCTAACTTTCAACTGATTACAGTATAAGCCTAGATAATTTTTATCTTCCAATTAATTTAACATGAAATGTAAGCAATTTTAGGAACAATCTCACACAGTCCTCTAAATAATAACTGAACAAAACATACATAAAACATGTGCAGGATGATACATGGATTTAGGATTCCAGTGACTATTTCATTAGCTGTTTATTACTATCCAGACAGTATTCATAATTTTGTTATAGTTTTGACTATATACTGGTCAAACGGTTCCACGTAATTTCTCCTGATGTGTAACAGGTCCTAAATTATTCTATAGTTCTTGTTTGTTTGTTTGCCTTAACATGTGATTTATTATATAGTAGAAGTCTCTTGTCACTATCTTAATGTATTTGTTTTACTTTTTAGTTTTCAATAATCAGCTTAGACCAATATACAATTCATATTATCAAACTCAGGAAGCATTTCTAAAGCCTTTAAGCATAATACTGCTGAAAAAACAAGGTGCATTTAAAATGACTGCAAAGATTAATCTCTCTAAAAGCCTTCAAATCAATAGTATCGATTTCAAGTTAAGGCTTTATTTATCCCTGTTATTTCATTTAGTAAAGATCTACCAATAATGTAGCAGCAAGACATAAGCATATATAGATAATAATATCAAGTCACTCTTTTTTTCTTTCTAGTATAATGTCCTCTCTGGCACTGTGAAAAGGACCTGTCCATGAAACAGGGGAAATTTTCAGCAGAAAAGTCGTATTTGTTTTAGACATCTTAAATAGTCACCTAGTCAAATACTTTTTTATGTTCTAAATGCTGTTATTTTTATTAAGATTATATTTTCAATAATAATTAGTAATTAGTACAAGAAAATTACTTGTCTGTACAAATGACCTGTTGTGTTGATGTGAACAGCAATCATGTCCCATTGCACTATTAGAATCATAGAATCATAGAATGGTTTGGGTTGGAAGGGACCTTTAAAGATCATCTAGTCCAGCCCCCCTGCCATTGGCTGGGACATCTTTCACTAGACCAGGTTTCTCAAAGCCCCATCCAACCTGACCTTGAACACCTCCAATGGTGGGGTATCCACAACAACTCTGGACAACCTGTTCCAGTGTCTCACCACCCTCGTCATAAAAAATTTCTTCCTTATATCCAATCTAAATCTATCCTCTTTCAGTTTAAAACCATTGCTCCTTGTTCTGTCACTACAGGCCTTGAAACCCTCCCTCCATCTTTCTTATAAGCCCCCTTTATATATTGAAAGACCACAGCAAGGTCTCCCCAGAGCCTTCTGTTCTCCAGGCTGAGCAACTCCAACGTGCTCAGCCTTTCTTCATAGGAGAGGTGTTACAGCCCTCTGGTCATTTTTGTTGCCCTTCTTTGGACCCTCTGGGAGGTCCATGCCTTTCTTGTATTGGGGACCCCAGAACTGGATGCAGTACTGCAGGTAGGGTCTCACAAGAGCGGAGTAGAAGGGGAGAATCATCTCCCTCAAACTCCTGGCCATGCTTCTTTTTATTGCAGCCCAGGATACGATTGGCTTTCTGGGCTGTGAGTGCACATTGCCAACTCATATCTAATTTTTCATCCACCAAGTCACCTCCATATTGTCATTTTGTGTGCTTCTTACACATTCAGTGATTCGATTCATATCTGTTTTCTAACCCTTTAATTTCTCTTCTAAGTCTTTATGAATTTTCTTCACTAATTGTGGCCATCACACCTGGAACTAATATATGCAAGAACAGTCCCACCATTTCAAAATAGAGAGATAAGAGAATCAACCTATGTCTACAGTATCCCCAAGTCCTCTGCAGGGCTGCTCTCAACCAATTCATTATCCACTCTCTACTGATACTGGGGAATGTCTAATAGGTTGCCCAGCAAAGACACAGAAGTCCTCAGCCCTTGAAGTGTTCAAGGTCAGGTTGGATGAAGCTTTGAGCAATCTAATGTAGTGGTAAATGTCCCTGCCCATGGGAGGGAGGATTGCTCTTTAAAGGTCCCTTCCAACCCAAACCATTCTATGATTCTATGATTTCTCTGACCCAGATGCAGGACCTTGCACTTTGCCTTGTTGAAATTCATGAGGTCCACATGGGCCCACTTCTCAATCTTGTCAAGGTCCCTTCCAAGCCTGTCGAGGTCCCGTGGTTCATGTATTGTAGCATACTTTTCTTCCTTTGATGCACAGGTAGAAAATATATTATCAGATACAAGAAGTTCTCTGAAGTAATTCATCGATTTTATAGGTTATAAGGTGAGAACACTGGTTTCATCTAGTTTGACCTTTTGTGTAACATGTGCTTTAGGTGCTCTTCGCATCAATTCTTATTTGAACTGGAGTTTCGCTTTTAGGTAAGTATTTTGTATCAGTTTAAAAATTAATCATATGGAGAATTCGTAACAAATCATGCAAGTTCTGTTGATTAACAATGCTAATTAAAATGTGTTTTATTGATGGAGTAAATATGTGTAAATTTAGCTTAAATTAAATTTACTAGGTTGACTAATTCTCTAATATCATTTCTGTTCATGTAAGTAGTTACAGAATTTGCCCACCTCCATATTGTCACTTTATGTGCTTCTTACACATTCAGTGATTCAATTCATATCTGTTCTCTAACCCTTTAATTTTTCTTCTAAGTCTTTATGAATTTTCTCCACTAATTGTGGCCATCACACCTGGAACTAATATATACAAGAACAGTCCCACCATTTCAAAATAGAGAGATAAGAGAATCAACCTATGTCTACAAAGACTATTGCTCATACAAGCAAGGGTTACAATAGTTTTTTGGGCACAGTGGGCATTTGTGGTCAGCATTTTTTTACTTACCTCCTAATCTTTATGAATTACTGCTTCCCAAGCTGGAATTCTCCATTTTAAAAGAATGGCCTATGTTCTTCAGTTCTACATGTAGATCTTGCATTTAGCTCTACTTGACATGTTTGTAGATTGACTTGACTTTTTAATTTTTCCCTTTTTTCCTGACAATTCTTGAGTTATTTACAAACACTATTAATGGTGATTTACCATTCTCTTGTATATCTGTGATAAAAATGTTAAGCAGTGAAAGGCCAGAATAAATGTGCAGGATTCTAGTGCAAATATGTCTGCCTGGTTGTGTCCATCCATTTGACTTCACGTGTAAAATCTGTCAAATAACCTGACCATGTCTGGAATGTTTTTCACTGTGCTGTTGCATGACAATAATGGGTCATAACATGAACAAATACAAGAAAACTAAGGAAAACCATTCATTTTCTCAGTTGCTGATGCAAAATGTTGTTAAACTAGTTACTTAGATGACATAATTTACAGCCAATATGCTTGAGTTGAACTACAGTAGTGCAGTGGCAAAAATCTTACAATTTCTCACTATGCTAACAGAAATAATTTCCTCAAACCAAGCAATCACAATCAAGTTACTGCTTTAGAAGTGAATAAATATAACCATCATTATGAAGCAGAATATTTCACAAGACTTTTTTTGTCTTGCATATTTTTTCACATTTACTTAATTTAAATTTGTTAAAGAATTCTTCTAAATTGAACTTTTTCATACTTGAAAAGCATACCCAAAGGAACATTGAAAATGCAATTTTAATTATTTCTTTACTTTTCTAACATGATAGAGCCAATATGACACCTTAAACAAAAAACATACTAAGCTCTCAATATCCTATTCATAGAGGCAGTTATTTTCATAATTTAGAGTCACATTAAATTGTATTTTGGTGTTTGATACATGTTATAAGCTCTATCTAATTCAGAAAAGTACTTTTCTCTGGATCTTATGGTACTGAATAAATTATTTGTAATCACTATTAATCCCAGTATTTTGGGTATAAAATAATTGAAGTATTCCTCTTCAATCAGTTTATGGTAGAGTACTGCAGAGACATAAAACACACTTTCTGATGTCATATAATCAAATATAGATGTAGTAACGCATAGAATATTGTTTGCCTGAGTATGGCAATTCTTTTTTCCCTTTCAATTTGAGATCACCATGGATGGAAATGTAAGTGGCTGATAGCATTTTGTGTAGCTGGTTTTCTATTTTGTCAGGGCACAAGGTAATTTTTTCATCATTCTTAATATCACAGGGCATCTTAGTAATAAAGGACCTATTAATAAACTGGCAGCATCTAAAATAAGCTTTGAAATGAATAATGACAACTTATTTTATTTTTGGCCATTAATAAAATTTTCTGTTATCTTTTTGTGTTAAGAAACAAGACTCCACTTAATTATATAATCCAATTCACCTCTATATTCCTCTGGCTTTGTATTATGTAAATTACACAAATGTAAATCTTAAGTAATTTAATCACGACTAGGTTTTATATGCCAAAAAGAACTTAACAGATAATGTTTTTGTAACCAGAGTACAAGGAGAGATAAAAGGAGATATTTTGCTTCCCTTGGACAAAAAAGGAAAAGATTTAATCCTTTGCTCTCCTTAGCACAATGACACCTTTTTCACTTGTACTTTGTAGCATGTTTTCAAGGGCGAAAAAGTTAGACCGTGCTTTCGTGAGGAATACAGCACTCCAAGTACTCCGAATAACATTTTGACTGTGACACACATCCAGGCTGCTCAAGTACTATTCACTCACCTGAACTATGTCAGCTTGTATACCAACACCACCTATTCAATAGTTCATATGCAGCAAGAACATATTTCAAAAATCAATGAGAGTCAGTTGGATTTAGAGATTTGGATAAGCCCCTATATTGAGAGTGGCCATTGAAATTGTTCAGTCTGCTGACTAAGCAGTTGTGTTTAGTATTGTCAAATGGTTCAAGGTAATTACCATATAATTACCATACAAAAGAATTTAAAAACTTAGTCTGCGTGTTAAAAGAACAAGGAAGAAATAAACGGGTATTTAGTCTGCAATTTCAAGGCATTTGCAATGTTTTTCATGTACATGGCCAGTGGCTAAACTGCAGTTATAGATTAATTACATGGTTATTTGTATATTACTGTTAAGCAGTGTTATTTTCCCTAATATTATTTACAGTGGTTTGGGGTTTGGTTCTGGGTTTTGTTTGGTTTTTTTTCAATAAGGTGTGAATAGTGTATTATTCACTGGTGTTACATTCAAAGATGTCTGAATCCATATATATATGGACTTGCAATTTTCCACTGGTTTCAGGTTATGGATTCTCTGTAAGGGAAACAAGGTCTACATTAAAGAAATTAGCCCACTGAAAAACTAACAGCATTCTGACATCTCGTCTTTGTACATATAACACCTGATCATCTGTTCTAGTAAGAAAGGCTAGATAGCTAATCGAGATGGAATCCCAGAACATAACAGGCAAGGAAGAAAACTCTTTAAAAAGTATGCTCTGATATAACTTTATTTCTCACCTCCAAAGAAGGTTTGTACCAGAGGGTAGACCCGACATTTCAGCCACAAACAGCTTTTCTCAGGAGAGTAGTTTGTATTCAATAAAGGACACAGCTTAAATTTTTTAAAGACACTTTTACTTCATAGTAATCCCTGATAAAGGTCATCTGTGTCTGAACTGCTACCCCCACTTGCACACAAATGATGTGGAGATAAAGCAACAGACATTAAGAGTCAAGTCTTCTCGTAGTGTCCATAATCCTTAAAAGTGAAGATACGTGGCAGAAGTCTTTAAAGGTAGAGACAAAATAGTAATATAAAGTAAGTATAAAATCACATGGAATGACTTAACTAAGTATATATAGCATACAGGTGTATGGAATATTTGTTTTGAGAGCTGTTCAGATCTTATTTTATTTTACTTTGGTAACTCCATTTTCTCCATGATAATACCAGAGAGATAGCTAATAGCTATCAGACAGTAAAAAAAATTTAACTTTTCAGCCAATTTATAATATGTCTAAACTAAATCTCTGAACTGCTAGTACCTATTTCTCAGCATTGATGCTGCACTATATCTTTTACACAAAATTCATCAACAGAACAACTTTTGGCATTTTCTTTATACATTATTCACATCATACTATGGTTTTATTTTGTGTCCCAAAATAAAGATGACAGTTAACATAGTGGTTACTTATTGTTAACGCATGTGTCTGCATAATCTCTGATATCTTCCATGCATTAAATGTTAACTTGATTTCCAATTGCCAGTCTAACAGTAAACTATGAATATGTTCTCTGCCCTAGTTATTTCTATAACTTCATACATCATCTAAGCTCCCAGCAGACTCTAAATGCTTGTGCAATTGCCTGCATTCTGTGATTATTCTTTGGAACACATATTATACATACATAACCTGCATTTACAAAAAAAACAACAACCCCCCCAAAAAAACAGCCAACCAAACAAAACAAAAAGAAGTAGTTCATGATTTTGTGTGTGCATGAGAAGGAAGTGTATGTAGGACAGAAATTAATGATTAATCAGTTGAGAATTCTGCCTTATCATTTTTAAATTTGTTTTGCTCTTCAGCAAGTTCTTAGGTGTGCAAGAGAGTATGACTTAATGTGGACTATCACTCACCAGAATTGCTCAGTTTTGTTTCTAATTAAACTGATGTGTGTATGGAGGATCCTACCATTTGACTTTTAAAAATGTTGTTTGTCAAAGGAAAGTGAAAATTCCCACTTGTCTGTCTGTAGCCTTCAGCATGATCTCATTACCATGAAACCTCATGATCTCATTGATATTCTGGAGAGCAAGGAAAATAAAATGTGTCACAACTCTATTATCAGTATGATTCTAAAGATTAGAAACAATTTTTAACTGATTACTTTGGTAATGACAGAGCATGCACGTAGGCACTTATACACATCCTTTTTCCAGTAGAGGTATCTCTAACAGGGAACTGTAGATCCCATGAGAATTTTGACTTTCATTAAATTACTAACCTTTTACTGTTAGGTATTGAGATTCATGTGATAAACATGTTTTGGAAACCAATTTTCATTTTAATCTAAAGCACTGTTTAATGAGAGAGATATAATTAAGCATTGTACATTTATAACTAATGGAGGAGTGTGACATCAATGAAACCAAGACTTATTTGGAAATGAATATAGCGTTGCCTTTACATCAGTAATTTAAGAACAAAATTAGCCATTCCACAGACCGGCATTGTATGGAAACAAACAAACCTCGAATGAAGAAAAATGCCAAATCCGGTCCTCAATACAGAACTCATGTTGCATTAATAGTCTTCAAACTGTAGAGTCTGTCTTTGTAGGAGTGAATATTTACCCTACCCCATCACACAAATGTATATGTATTTCACAAATTTGTATGGGCATCTGGGCATCATACAAATATGAAGAAATGTATCACTTAAGAACCTGTATGAAGCAGAGGTATATTACCGCTTGATTCCTTTCTTAAGCAAAGAACTATGAAATTACTTTAGCATATGGGTTAGGCTGCCTGTCATGGAAAAAGAAGCTGCTGAATCTCAGTCAACATTCTTAAAGAAGGTTTCTTCATTCTTCACTCACCCTCTATACTTTTACAGAAGGCCAGCAGAATCATTCAAAAGAAAGTCAAAAGAAGATATAAAATATTTATCTTTGAAATCTATAAAATCCATAAAATATTTTGTCGAGATAAAATAGTAAGTATGCTGAAAGAGTGAAAACAACCCTAGGCACAGGGTCAGCCCAATGTGCAATCTTTTGTGTTATGTTACTTAGCGACTTAAATGATGACAAGACTCCAGCTCCGATCACCTGCACATTTAATGCCAAATAAATACTCACATATTTCGAAATTTTATTTTAGTTCATTAAAGATATACTGCTTCTTCTTAAACAAGAGTGAAATAGAGAAATCTCACACCATTGCTCTATAGAATCATAGCATCATAGAATCATAGAATCATTAAGGCTGGAAAAGACCTCTAAGATCATCAAGTCCAACTGTTAACCCAACACCACCATGCCCACTAAACCACGTCCCTAAGTGCCTCATCTACACATCTTTTAAATACTTCCAGGGATGGTGACTCTACCACTTCCCTGGGCAGCCTGTTCCAAGGCCTGACCACTCTTTCAGTAAAGAAATTTTTCCTAATGTCCAATCTAAACCTCCCTTGGCGCAACTTGAGGCCATTTCCTCTCATCCTATTGCTAGTTACTTGGGAGAAGAGACCAACCCCCATCTTGCTACAACCTCTTTCAGGTAGTTGTAGAGCTCAATGAAGTCTCCCCTCAGCCTGCTCTTCTCCAGGCTAAACAGCCCCAGTTCCCTCAGCCGCTCCTCATAAGACTTGTTCTCTAGACCCTTCACCAGCTTCGTTGCCCTTCTCTGGACACGCTCCAGCACCTCAATGTCCAGATATAGATAATAGGTAATATAGATATTACAATGAGGACTCTAGTACCAAAGACAGGACAGCTGCTAACCCATCATCAACAAGAGGCATAATCATAGTTATTCACCATGTCTTCTATTATAAAACATCATTTAAAGTACAGGGATTTTTGTGTAAGCAGATGGAAGTGGAGAGGATTTTTGGAGCAATCAGAAAGCAAAAGAGGTTTAGATGCAGCAAAAAGACTGTGAAAAGATATGGGAAGGCATCTTGGCCTGGGAACAGTCCCTGTTACGATTTCCAAAATGTAAACATATATCCACAGACACACACATATATGAATGCCTGCATGAACTGAAAACTTGATGCAAGTCTAGTGCTCATGAAGCTCTGTCCTTTGTCTGGTGCCAAAAAGTTGAACTTGGATTTGAGAACCTGGTTTCTAATTACAAAAACGGAGGGGATGTAAATATTTTTAAGTGGTGCTCCATGCCAGACTAGCTAAGTTACAGTGAGTGAAAGTCTTGTTTAAATAGAGTTTGGTCATGTCCCTGAGGTTGCACTGTGCTTTTAAGTGAACTTCCAGATTTCTCCAACCTTAAGCACACTGAAATGCTGCCAGCTGATTTACACAAGGCTGGCAGGTGGAAAAAGAACAAGTGAGTAGCTGATTGGTTGGCATTAGAAATTAGTCTGTGGGCCAGGGTCTTTATACCCAGAAGTCATCATTTGGCTGATTAAATTCTGGCCTGCACTGAGATAGCCCTGAGTATCTTCAAGCCAAAAGCATAAGGAAGAAGTACTGGCTGACTTGTCCAAATTCAGCCTGGAGAGAAAAGACTACCCTATGTCTCCAAAACTTAAAAGGAACAAAGAGAATAATACCAGCAAGTGAACTAACTGGAAGATGTCCCATCAAAATCAGCCAGTTTGCAAAGACAGATGGCACAAATGAAAGTGGATGGCTGCTCATTTTCAACATTTAGATGTTAAAAAAGAATTATGGTTACAATGCTTCGTTATATCTATGAATCCTAAAAAGATTAGGGTTGTGCTGTGCTTTGTTCAAAACTGACGTGTATGCATGTGCACTTTCCTGACTCCAACTCGAAGGTCTAAGAGAAAGGGGACTTCAAAGGCACTGTGGATCCCAATTAAAAAAAAAGAAAAGGAAAATAAAAGTGATACTGTCCCAAATAGAATGTTATATATCAGGGTTTTTCTTCTAAAGCCACTAGTTTTTTGTCAGTACCTCTGTTCTTCAATGTTTTACTTCAGACATATTAATAGAGTAATGCTTTTTAAAAACCATGCTGACACTTCACCTATGAAAATCAAATCTCTTATTAAGTGTCACAGGGTATGTATAGAGAATTAGAAATATTTCAATTCACTAGTCACTTTTGAAGTTTTTAAAACTAAACCCCTCATTTTAGTAACCTAGTTTTAGCTAGCTAAATAAGAGCCAGAGAACAGGCTTGCTTTAGTTCTCTTTCCTGTCAATTGAAGAGAGAGACATGTCTCTAGAGTCTCAGAATACTGCAGACTGAAATAGAGAGAACGCCAAGTTTATTATCAATAGTGCTACTAAGTCAACACATGCCAACTTCTAGACAGTAGTTGTAGTCATTTTTTGATGGATACCATGTAAGAATTAGGATGTTAGAGAATGCTGAAAGAACAAATATGAGTTTATAAGCTAGATTTAAGAAGGACCTCCCATTATATTTCCCTTCCACTTCTAGGCAAGAGATGTAACTTTCACTGTAAGCTAAAACAAAAAAAAATACCTGTTATTGTAGTCTTTTGGAACAAGAAGCTAAATTCAGCCTTTGATCACATTCTTCCAACTGATATTTAGAAGATGCCTTTGGCACCATCAGTTAACTTTTGCAGCAGAAAGCATGCAGTCAAGTCAAAGGGTAGGAATTATCTGATCTGTATTTTATGGAGAGCTACTTTTTAATCTTCAGTAGGAAGAGAGAAAAGTTCAAGCAAAATGATAAATCTGGCTGTGCAGGTGCCCTGGTTTCATCTGGGATAGAGTTAATTTTCTTCCTAGTAGCTGGTATAGTGCTGTGTTTTTGATTTAGTGTGAGAATAATGTTGATAACACACTGATGTTTTAGTTGTTGCTGAATAGTGCTTACAGTAAGTCAAAGACTTTTCAGCTTCTCCTGCTCTACTGGCTGAGAAGGCTGGAGATGCACAAGAAGCCAGGAGGGGGCACAGTTAGGACAGCTGACCCAAACTGGTCAAAGGG
>NW_009195959.1:0-12309 GCF_000690835.1 Fulmarus glacialis | reverse complement strand
CCCCAAAGCGTCTGTGGCCATGGATAAGCTCATGCCCAAGCAGGTACGTCTCGAAGCATCTGTGGCTGTGACACCTCGAAACGTCTGTGGCCGTTATGTCTGTGCCACAGCAGGTATACCTCTGAAGGGACTGTGGCCCAGGGATAAGTCCATGCTGCAGCAGGTACACCTTGAAGCATCAGTGTCTGTGCATGAGGTCATGCTGGAGCACCTCAAACCGTGTGGCCATGGATAAGCCCATGCCAGAGGAGGTACACCCCTCCAGGTCCCCCTGGAGGGACTGCAGCCATGGGTAAGGCCATGTTGGAGCAGGTTTACTTCTGAAGGGGCTGTGGCTGTGGGTAAGGCCACGCTGGAGCAGGTATATCTCTGAAGGCATTGTGGCCCTTGGAGAAGGCCACGCTGGAACTCAAAGCAACTGTGGTTGTGGGTAAGTCTATGCCGCAGCAGGTATACCCCTGGAGAGACTGTGGCTCATAGATAAGGCTCCACCTGGAGCAGGTACACCCCTAAAGGACTGCCGTCTCTGGATAAGTCCAAGCCGGAGCAGGGTCAAGGGGAGGAGTTCATTGCAATGTTAAACCCGATGGTCTGGTCCAAAGGGGCCAATGGTGGAGATTGCAATGGAAATACCTTTAAATTATTGTAAGCCGGGATTTGAGTTGCATGTTGTAGGAAGTGCTATAGCAGGAACGTCTTGTTGCTAGCCAGCCTAGGGGCAAGGGGAGGAGTTCATTGCAATGTCAAACCCTATAACCTGGCCCAAAGGGACCAGGGGTGGCGATTGTAATGGATATACCTTTAAATTGTTGTAACTCATGATTTGAATCGCATGTTATGGGAATTACTATAGCAGGAACCACCCGAACCAGTGGAGGACAAACCTTACAAGAAGCAGTGCAAGTGCAGCAGTGACTTGAGCTGAGCTGGCTTTGGTGCCCAATACTTCCATGCAGCACACCACCTCTCCTGTCCTGAGTGACCACCATAACACATGGAGCCCAAAGTCGTGGACTAAATGAACTCAGTGGACATTTTGTGGACATTGGTGGACATTTATGGACATTTTACAGACATTTCACAGGGGTGGTCCATAAACAAAGGGAAAGATATCTGTGTATTGTATCAAAACGTGGGAAGGGGGCTGGTGGTTAATGAGGATGTATTGGATAGTGTGGGACCTGGGCATGACATAAATGGTATGGCGTAAGGGGTGGAGAATGTGCTGGTTTTGACTGGGGTAGAGTTAATTTTCTTCGAGTAGCTAGTATGGGGCTATGTTTTGGATTTGTGCTGAAAACAGTGTTGATAACACAGGGATGTTTCAGTTACTGCTGAGCAGTGCTTACACAGAGTCAAGGTCTTTTCTGCTTCTCACCCCACCCCACCCGCGAGGAGGCTGGGGGTGCACAAGAAGTTGGGAGGGGACACAGCAGGGACAGCTGACCCCAACTGACCAAAGGGATATTCCATACCTATGACATCATGCTCAGCATATGAAGCTGGGGGAAGAAGAAGGAAAGGGGAGGACGTTCGGAGTGATGGCGTTTTGTCTTCCCAAGGAACCGTTACGTGTGATGGAGTCCTGCTTTCCTGGAGATGGCTGAACACCTGCCTGCCGATGGGAAGCAGTGAATGAATTCCTTGTTTTGCTTCGCTTGCGTGCACGGCTTTTGCTTTACTTATTAAACTGTCTTTACCTCAACCCACAAGTTTTGTCACTTTTACGCTTCCGATTCTCTCCGCCATCCCACCGGGGGGGAGTGAGTGAGTGGCTGTGTGGGGCTTAGTTACCAGCTGGGATTAAACCATGACAATGGGGAAGCTTTCAATGCCCCTTTGTGCCCTGGGAATTTTGTTCCATAGTTTTGGAGTGTGGAAAAACAGACAAGAATGTCATTTCTGTAGCACAGACATTATACCGTCTTTCACGTATCTTTGGACAAGGCTATATATTGTACTGAAGGTAAGGAACAAGACCTTCATTGCGATGTGAGCTTTTGTAGAAAGCCATTACCAAGACTGGAGGAGAAGTCTGAAAAGGTTGCAGTAGGCGGGGTTGCTGAAGAAGATGCAGTTCAGTATCCTCTGACTATTTCTTGAGCTCATCAGGTTTTACGCCCTTAATATCTTGCATTTCTCAGTCAGGAAGAAGTTTGGAAACAATAGTGGTGATGGCACGTGTGCTTTGAGGAGTTTACTATTTTCACTCTCTATCTTAATCTCTTTTCTATTTTCTTTCTTCTGACACAAGATAAAGCCCTGCCATGTTTTAGCATAAAATCTCAGAAGAGGGAAATTGTTATACAATTAAACTAGTCACTGAGGTCCCCTGTTTATAATTGCATGTTATTCTACGAGCAGATTTTTATGTAGCACACTTGTTGTCGTGGTTGAACTGGAGTTGCTGAGCATTGGTTTTATCTGTTGCGGGGCTGGTATTGCCTTACACAGTGTTTCCGGGTCCTGTGTGCACAACGGAGGTGTAAGGCCAGTATTGCCTTACACAATGCTCCTGCACCCCGAGCACACCAGGGACAGGACCGGACCGGAGGAGCAGAGGTGGGGTGGGATGACTGGTTAGCAAGTCCAGACAGTGCTTTTGTGACTCAGCAACGGAACGGGTGGGTCCGATGAGCAAGTGTGGGACTCCCCCAGCCCCGCCGTGGGTCCGAGCTGCTCCTCTGAAGAAGCAGCCGTGCCCGGCTTCCTGCGGGCCTGGCTGATAACCACGGTTGTGCAAGTCCTTGCGTGCCCGGGTATTATGTTTGGCTCAGTATTGGTGAATTACTGGTTTTGCTGTCATTTCCACCTGAACAATTGTACTACTGAATAACTGGATTTGCCGTTGTAATGACCTGGGTAATTGCACTACTGATCTATGTATGTTACTGTACTGTTACTTAGGGAGAAATTGTTTGTCCCTAAAGCTGTCGGTCTGATGTCTGTTATCATATCCCAAACCTATAACTAATTGGGGCCGCCTTAAGTTCTTACATCTGTACACTAGGAGATGTTGTACCATTGCATTAATGAAATGAGTATCTGCCTATTAGTCCTTTGTTTTACCCCCTGGATTTAAATTTTATAGGTTTAATATTTGATCAGATGAACCAACAAGATTGGACGGGCCAGAGATGAACAATGAAAATTTTAGGAAGGAATCATATAAATTTTTTTCTGTTATCACAAGTGTGTCAGTGGGTCTTTTTTTTAATGACCTGCAAGTGACGGTAAAATGAATGGTAATTTTGCATGTGGTTTATATTTCCAGGTGTATTCATTTAAATGAAGTAATCAATTTAAATGAAGTTGACGCTTGATGAGAAGATGAATTCATCACTGCCAGCCTTCTCGTACTATATTTTCAGCAAGGGGTAAATTTTGATAGATGTGAGGATAGAAGTGCTTTGCAGAGAACTCTTAGCAACCAGCCAGGTCTTGATGATGTAAGAAGTCACGGTGTCTCATTGCTGATGAAGTTGTAGATTTTTTTTTTTTTTTCCTTGACAGATTTTGCATTGATGAATCTCAACTTCAGTTCATGCCACCTTGTGTTTGCTTCTGGCCAGGGTGTAGTTAATGATCCTATGCAATGTGTAGCATGTGTGTGTTAAATACCTTAGATCCACACTTCCACCCAGTATCAAGTTGAAAATAGTTCTAAAACTCCATCGTATGCAGGAAGTAAGCAATTACAGGTACATGAATGAGTTTACCTGTTGTGTCCAAAATAAATGTAATTGCTCCCACTATTTTTTTATCTGCCTTACAACAGTTCTTTTCTGAAGTCTTTGATATATGTAACATTGAGAAAATACAAGGTCCAGGTGCAGTTTATTTATCATTTACAAAAAAGTGCAATTTTTGTTGTGTATTGGCGAAATAGAGAAAGTTTACCTTGAGTAGTTGTGTTGCTGAGTAAGTCATCACAGCACTGGGTCGGATGACACTGCATGTATGCAAAACATGAGTGCCTGGTGTACGCAAAAACTGTCCTGCAAGTTTATATTTAAAAAGGTCCTTGGGGTGGGGATGGTAGATGCAGCAGGTGAAGATATTAAACTCCAGACATTTAATATTAACTAGATACAAAACTGCTGAGTTTAAACTATTAGTCTATAGTTATCTGATGCATGAATAAAAATTAGGCACATTTATTCTTACCCTTAAAAGCCTGATTCAGCAGGGAATTACTTTAAGTACTTTAGTAATCCCATTTACTTCAGTGGGACTACACATGAGCTTTAAATTAAACATCTGCAAGATATCTGTGTTCAAATAAAGCAAAGCTCCGAAGAATGCTCTCAAGTGCTTTGCAGAACAGAGGCAGGATGCTTCACTGATGAGCTCTATGAGCTGCACACATTGTATTGGATGAGTTCACGCACAGGACTGCTGTGTGGGAGGCAGAAATAGAGGAGTAAAGGTAGAACGAAAGCCACAGCGTAGAAATTTCGAAGACAACTAGGTCTTTCCTGGTTCCATATGAATAGCCACAACATTTATGCCCATTTTTATATCTAGAGTCTAAATTAACGTTTATAAACGTAGTTTTGTATAACTTTAACAGAAATTATCTTGTCTGACTTCTAGGACAGGAACATACCACTTTTTCTTACTCTACTGTAAATTCACATAAGTTACTGTGAATACTGGAATGGTAATTCTACAGGATTTTTTGCAAAAAAAATTTGCTATAATATTTGAGAAACATTGCGTTATGAAACTACTCTTCTAGCTGCATCAGTAAGTGTCAGTTCTACCTTGCACTTGAAGCTGGGACCTGGCCAGTAAGATAGTATATATTTAATTCCAGAGATATTATGCTTACTCAGTGAATAGAGTTATTATTTTCTTTGCAAAAGTGCTGATAAAGCTTAAAAAAACAAAAATACAGATCCTTTTCTAACTTGAAAACAAGAAGAGTATGTTCTGTACCCGGATTTCTATTTTCAGTGTTGTTCTAAGCAAATGAATTAGATTTTTAAATAAAAATGCAGTTTAATTTTTTTTTTAAAATAAATCCTTTATGTTGATTTTCTTTGTTTCTGAAGTGATTTTAACAGCGACAGAATTCTCCATACAAGTAGGATACAGTGCTTTGGAATGATATTTTTAAAAAAATTTATAAAGATATTAGGTTATGTTATAATGAAGGTATGCAATAGTCTTATAAGTACCTATGAAATTATGGAAAAAAGGCAAAATATTGTTTCTGGGCCTTGTCAACATGTAGTGGTTTTGGTGTGGGTTTGGTGTGGTTTGTTTTTTTTTTTAATATGTCTGCAGAACAAAAATGAGTGCATCACTGTACCTTAATCCACTTTTAAAAAAAAAATAACTCCAAATGTGTTGAATTTTATAATGCTTGATTTGAAGAAAAGTGTAACATCATAACGATTACCCTAATTACCACCCAAATTATATAGGTGGAAAAGATCTACAAAATCAGATTTATCCCTAGCAAGTTTTTCCTAAATGGTGATCTTAATCCTGCAACTGCTGCAGTTCAAGTCTTGCTTCCTCAGGGAAGATAGAAACAGTTTGTTGCTTTCTTCTTTGCCGCAAATTCCTAAGTGTTTGAAGACGGCTCATCCTGTCTTGCTTTAGCCCTTTTCTTTAGCTTAAGCAGGCTGTATCTTTCATTATTTCTTCCTAGACCTCTGACTTTCACTGTTGCTCTTGTCTGGGCTTTCTCCAGTTATGTTAGACACTTGTTCAAGTCTGGTTTCAAAAACAAAACACATTATTTGGCTAATATTGTGCCATATTATAGTAGCATAAGTCCATGTGACTCCCAAATGACACTATTCTTTTACACTAGTGCCAGGAATCAGCAATGTGATGATTCCTTCCCCCGCCACACAACAAGATGATGTGTAACAGCTTGTTTTCAGTGTGTGATTTGCTGTTGTCCTAATCTTTTCCCACAGAATATTGTTTAACTAGTTGCTTCCCACTTTAGTGAAGTTGAGTTTCACTGAGCAGGTGTTCACTTGCACGCTTTTCCCCTCCCCTAAGATTACTTCCCCAGGTTATGTTCATTTTGAATTTTAATCCTATATCACAGTTCCTCCCTGGTTTCTAACAGTTTGCACATTTGCACATGCAATAACTGAACTCTTCCAAAATCAAAGTTATTAATGAATGTATTGAATGTTCAAGGCTTTGGTACAGATTTAGCATTTGATACATCCTTCAGGCTTGGGACTTAATAATTAATAACCATTACTTAGTAACTGTAAACAATGTGTACTCTTTTACCAGAGCTTTGCCTAGATCACCTTTAACGAGCATCAGCAGCTTTGCCGGTCAAAATACATAATATCTCTTTTAGTAAAGGCTGAAACAAAAAGGCTTTTAACATTTTGGTTTATCTCCCCATGGCATCTGAAAGCTTTCCCTCCCCGCTGAGCAGTGGCACAGCCCTCCCCTTCGCCCTCCTCCTCCTACGGGGCTGTCTTGTTTCCTCTTCTGTTCCTTCCCAACCAGGTCTCGTTCTGTAATTTGGCCTTTCTGGTTTTGCCCCTACATACTTGCCCTCTTCCCTAATATTCTTCCTTTAGTAATTTGACCTACTTTCTACTTGTGTGTACTTCCTTCTAGTGTTTCAGGATCATTGGAGAGCTCTCAATGTAATCAAGTTTGTCTCGTGATACTCATCTCATTTTCCCTTCACATCGGGGTAGTTTGTGTTTATGCCCTTCACATTATATCTTTAAGAAAACAGATTACTCTTTTTGGAGTTTATGATAAAATAAAACCTAGTAGAGAGTCAATCAAAGTTCGTGGCTTTTACAAGACAGTCTTGGCCGACACTGGCTTGAGGTATTCTCATGCCCCCAGCCCTCTGTGCTGCCAGCACAACTGTTTCTTCAGTGAGCTGTGATTTGGATCAGGGAACGAATCCAGCTTAAAAATAATCCACCAAAAAGATTTATTTCTATTTTGCTCTTAAAGCTCAATCGTTTGCTCTGTTTGCAGAGCATCTATACAAACAATTGCCCTAATGCAATTGAAAGCATCCAGAAAAGCTGGCAGCTCTACAGTTCACCTCTTTTGTTTTTAACACCATTCTCTTTTTTCTAGGAATTACAAAAAATATTTTCCCTTAAACTTTCGCCCAAGTTGCCCGCAGCCTTGCATTCTCAGTCAGTTTACCCACGTTGGTTAAAAGGAAAAGGTATTCCAGATTTGACGTAGTCACTCATCTGCTGGGTAAAAAAAGTTTTCCCTGTAACATGGTACTGTAATTGCCCTGTGGCACCTTCCCAGTGGGTCCCTCGGTTGTTGAAGTCCCCCATCTTCACCCTGTTCTGTGCTTTGAAGAACTAACATCAGCACCCAAAGCGCTCGAGTCCTGCGACGTTCTGTCCTACCAATTTTCCAGGTGCCTGAGGGGGTTGTGGCCTGACTGAAGCTTTTCCTGTTGTTTGGAACGTTTGTATTAGCTCTCATATCAGATAAGAATTGGGATTGTTTCATGTTTTCTTAGTGATGTGCAAAGCATCTCTCTCTCCTGCCTGGATGTGTATTTTGTGGCTTTGCTTTGTTTTAAATTGTAGGAATGTCATAGCTTTGAGACCTTAATTCCTCTGGTAATTTTCATGTAAATTAGCTAACGAGTTAAATAGTTTTCATACGTGTTACTTTAATACTGAAAGAAAAAAAAGTTCAGCAGCCTTCCTGCTCACCTTGCTACCAAAAGAGGTATTTTTCTGAATACCTCTATTGAGAGCCACTTACATCTTCCCAGAGATCTAGGCCTGTTGCCATGCTTTAGGCCCCCTATTCATTGAAAATCCTCCTTCATTTGTTAGCAATTTCGTCACCAGTGATTACAGACCTTCACAGAGGTTTTGGTAAATAGAATTTCTTCATCAGACAGTCCCAGCTCTGCAGTTTCTGTCTCCTGCAGCATGACTCTGGTGGAGGAGACCGGAGCTCTGCAGGTCACGCCGGGCCACCTCTGCAACGGTGAGTGTGCCTTGAGAAGGCACCCATCCCAACTTCCGCAGGGGCTGCAGTTCTCCAGCCGCTCCGTGGACCTTGCAGTTCCTTATGATCTGCCTTGAGTTTATCTGGCAGGTTTTATCAGACATGGGGATGAGGCCATACATCTGTCTGCATTCACACCTAATTCTGTCTTAACATGGGGTCTGTCTTGAGAATTTCTTTGTTTTTTCTTCTTATAAAAATTGAAATGCCTTTTTTTTTCCTTTAAAAGCCATAATTTAATGTTAAAAAAGCAATTAGATATGCTATTTCTACTTTTAAAAGACACATTGATGGTCACGGCTATTAGCATACACTCTGGTTATGCCGTGCTGGAGCAGAACAAAACAGCTGTTGCATTTCACCAATGAACTGGTGTTGGTGCTTCTTATACCTTGGATACTTGATTAACTTTGTGTAAAAATCTGTTCTTTTCTTCTGAGTGAATCCATTTGTGAAATGGATTGAAAATCATTGTCATTCTAAATATGAGTTATAGGTACAACCTTGGTGGGATTTGTTTTGGGTTTTTTTGGGGGTTTGTTTTTTTTTTTTTAAATGATGATGGAGAAAAAAAGGGAAATGCTACCAGAGATGCAAAAGCTGAGCTTTTTGCTCTCTGATGATGAATATGATACGGATATTTTTATGCATAGTGTAGTCTCTTTTGAGATTTGTTTCTATTAACAAAGTCGTCAGCAAAGGAATTGAGCTTTAGAGGACACTACCACAGGACTAAGCAGGCTGCAAAAACCTTTAATAGAAAGCCACTCCCGCAATCTGCTTAAACTTTGGTGAGGATAATACGGCTTACTCTAACTGATTTTTTATAAGAACAGTAAAAGCAAACAGATGCTTGTTATGCCTGAGTTGATAAATGCACCCTATTGATAAGTTTCTTGTGCTTATCCAGCAATATTTGTCATGGGGGAAAACAATTATTGTCACCACAGCTAGCATGCAAGTTAAACACTTAGACGTATTTTGATGTTTAATTTTACATGAAAAAATATAGCAAGGGTTAGTGCATCATAATCAGCCCAACCAATGAATTAAAACTCCCAGCTGGTATGAGATTTCATTTATTCTTGGTTTCCTTCTATTCTGTTGGCTTTTTTAAATGCTGGTAACATAATGTCATGATGTTTTTGTACGATGAAGAAACTTGTTCCCCATGTGGATTGCACTATTAGCCCCTTTTGCATCTTGAAAACTGGCTTTCTTAGCAAATAGACTTAATGTAATATTGCATTGCTGTACAATAGTTTTCTATTTGTCCACTGGAATTTCAGCTTAAAGATTAGATTCTGCTCTTTGGAAGACATAACCACCAAAGCAGAATTTTGGATGGCGCGCTCTGTATTCTGCAGGTGCAGTACAGTTTTTACGCCCTTCTTTCGGTGCAGTCACATGAATGCGTGTTTGCAGCTCTGCGTGGGAATATGTTATGTATATCTGTGCTTCTGGCAAGTACGAGATGGACATTGGACAAATTAGTATTTGCATTATTTTTTTTTTCTAAAGACGAACTGTATGGTTGGCAGGGTTTTGAGCCTCAGTTTTGTTTAACAGTAGCATTTATTTTTTTTTAGTAGAAAACACCTCATTCTAGGTATGGAGTCTAAAACAGGTTTCCTAATGTTCTTTATCAAAGCATCATCCATTAGTAAATGCAGTTGTCATAGTAAACATAGTAAACATAGTAAAAGTTTATGATCTTGTTGCAATAGGTCCTTTATGAAATGGTAGCCATTATTTGAGTTTTTGTAACCTAACTATATTGTGCATTCAGCATGTAACAGTGAAGTTTAATCTAAGTTTCATACAGAATATAAAAATATCCCTTCTTTGATGATGTCTGCTCTAATCAGAATGTATATCTTCCTAATAATACAGTGTGTTTGAAAAACAATTATATGATATTCTATTATGTCTGAATGCATAATAAATGTAACTGACTTATAGAATAATCAACCATATTCAGTTAGGCATGCATTTATCATTAAATCTTTCATTTGTAGGTACGCCTAAAACCAGCTGTGCTATCAAGTCCATGGTAGAGATCATCTTAGTTCAAGTTTTAATTTATTAATTTTAAAATTTGGCAATGTCATTAACCTGCAGGATATTTGAGTATGTGAGGTACAAAGTTTATTTCAGCTCATTTGAGAACTAAAATTAATTTTGAAATTCACTTGTTTCATATGACAACACTGCAAAAGTTTTGTTAATTCACCCACATTTAACCATTTTGTATTTTTGCTTTTATGAGGTTCTGCCGTGAAAACAAAAAATGTAATAGAGCTGGAGGACTGTGGTTCTGTGATACAGCATGCTAAAATTAGAAGTAAGGGGTTGCAGTTTTGTTTTCATGTGTAAAGGGATATGGGTTTGGTTTTGTTAAGTTTGAGACTGCAGTTTTTGTCTAACTAATGAAACTTTTAACGAAATTTGATTTTTAACAGCTGGTTACTCAGCATATTTGGAAAATTGAGCCCAAAGAAATATTTAAAAAATGTCAGCCATTTTTGAAAATTCATGATATCAGGATTTTCCTACCCAAAATTTCAGTATCCAGAAAGTGAATGAATTAGGCACTATGCAACTTTGTTATTCTCCAGGTTAGTGCTTAAAATGTATTTGTAGAGGCTTAAGAGAAGAAAAAAATCGTGATCTTTTCTGTGCCATATGGTGTCAGTGGCACGTTTCTAGATTTTTTTTTTTGTTTAAATATATTTAAACATCAGCAAAATGATAACATTTGAAGTGTGAAAAGTGTGCATGTCATTTTAATCTGAAATTTTGTGGGTTTTTTTTTCCTTCTCTCTATTACAAAGTGTAGTACAGATACTGCACTAGGTTGGGTTTCATCAATCACTGGAAGTGCCTGGCTCATTCTGCTGGCGACTGACTGAGTTTCAGTTTGTATACCTAAAAGCTACTGGCCTGAATTTGGAAGAGGTAATCCTATGTGCACGATTGCTTCTAGAAATGCAATATTTTTTCCCCCCTATTTTCACAGTTTTTGGTG
This sequence comes from Fulmarus glacialis, assembly GCF_000690835.1. Classification (NCBI taxonomy): domain Eukaryota; kingdom Metazoa; phylum Chordata; class Aves; order Procellariiformes; family Procellariidae; genus Fulmarus; species Fulmarus glacialis. The sequence continues at coordinate 1,280 of NW_009195959.1, read as the reverse complement.
ACACAGCTGCTGTCCATGTTTGGAGGTGTTATGCAGAGCTGGAGCTACTGCGTTGCCACCAACCTGAGTTAAGATTTAATTTATGGGGACAAATAGGCTTATGCCTCCGTACTAATTTGAATTATTTTATGTAGTAATACTTTTCTTTATCTTCTTACAGTTTGATTTTTTTAAAATGTAACCTAAGTGTCTAATCTACCTAGACTACAAAATGTTAACAGGATTATTGAAATAAGCATATGCGTGTGTGTATGATGAAGTTCTTAAAATGGAAGTCTTCAATATGCTAGTAAGCTTGCTACTAGTAAATTTTGTTTTATTTCATCCCGTCATGCTTGGAGTGAGTGTTGAAAGACGAACGGGCAAGCGTTGCTCAGCCAGAGGGAAGAAGCACGTCATACAGCCCTCAGAATAGCATTAGCAGTAAATATGGTCATGCTGTTCTTCCCCGAGATAGACCCAGATCACATTTGTAGCACCCACCGGGTCTGCTGGTTACCAGACGTTCAGGGCCTTTGATGAAACATTTACAGATGCAGCTGCAGTTTGGAGGGATCTTCTGCCGGCAATGAAGAAGCTGACATCAAGAAAATGGGAGGAAACGGGATCACAAGCCAGGGAGTTCAAACAAAACGCAGTTTAGGGGGAATACAAATTTAATCACAGTATTAAAACACTGCTCCAAGATATGAACCGTGTTCTTGTTAGACTCCCTTTTCATGTTAACTTGATTATGTTTTCCAGTGTCTTAGACTTCACTAAAGTGTGAAGCTTTTGTAGAGGAGGAAAGGTGGGCTGAAAAAGATCTCTTTGTTCAACTGTCTTAGGTCATACACAATGTCAAAACTGGAATTAAGATGTATTATAAAGTGAAGTCAGAGAGAGACTGAGATTAAAAAGTTTTTTCCAGTGCTTTCTCACTTTTTGTAATATATTGAAATAAAGTATGATAGCCCTGAAGGTCTGTGGCAGTGGCCTATCTAGCATGTTAGAGGGAAAATTTTAATTATTCAAGGTCAAGAAAAAAACCTGTTAATTTCTTCGTCTTGAAAAGATAGATTATCCCCTCTGGGCCAAAAGGATGTTCTCACTTCCTTGTCCCTAAGCTCTGTTCATATTGACTCTTCTATTAATATAGCTTCTATGTCTTTTTAATGTTTGTATTTTGCTATGAGGTCTTAACACACAAGTCAAGTTCGGCCTTTGTGTTCTGGCCACTGGACTTGATAGGATACTACAGGAATCAAACTGAGGCATTGCCTCTTCCTCCACCCCCCACC
>NW_009195958.1:5074-15445 GCF_000690835.1 Fulmarus glacialis | reverse complement strand
TCAGGCGTGTCAACTGCACCACTCAGCTTCAAGGGCATCAAGGGCTGCCTTCCATGGGTTTCTTCTTCTTGCTACCAATTTCATAATTAAGCAGTTAATCCTGCTAACGCATTGCTTGTTGCTTTAATTTCAAGCCTGTCTAGCTCTTAAAAAAAAAATTCAGTAAATTTGACAGGCAGAAAAACCATGCTTTTTCAAAAAACAACTTTCCTCAAAAGCGCTGACATAGATAAAACCCACTGGAGTGACTGCAACCCAAAATACAAGCATGAATCCCAGAAAATGGGCTGTGTTTCCCACCATGCTGCAAAGGTCAGGGGTACACCAAGAGCCTTTCGGCTGGCGTGGGTCACTTAAAGACATTCAAGAGGCAGGCATTGAAAAGGTAATCCATAGCAGTAGACAAAATTGGTACTAAAAAAACTGTCACAAAATCTGCCACAAAAATTTTTCCTCAATTTGCAGCATGTACTCTACCAGCAAGCACAACTCTCTTTTTCTCAAATCTGTTGATTGCTTTTGAGTTCTAATTATTTTTTATTTGCTGTTTAAAGATATTTATACTCTTAAAGAATCATGATTTTTCAGGATAATGAGCTACTGATTTCTAGAAACTAAGAATCTATTTACCAGCAAACTGCAGTGGTATCAGGGGGAAAGGTATTTCTTTCACTCTATACTCATTTTGGTGTATCGGCAATCTTCATCAGGACTTCTTTCTTGTAGTATTTGTTGACAATGCATGTCCCAAAATCTGAACTTAATTTTATCAGCATTTATTTTGTGTGGGGAATCTTGCCATATTTGAACTCTACTGCAATCACCATTGCATACAAGCAGCATAAACGTTTCTTAAACACAGCACAGACTCATCCTTTTTAACCAGTCATGATGCCTTTCATAAAAGGAGTATCTTTCGGAGTCAATGCTTAACCAGGCTTTGCATCACTGCTTACACAATACGGCTGGAGCAAGTCAACAAATACTACTGACTTCAAAAAGTAGTGATATAACCCACCCACTTGTGACCCCCTGATAAGTGTTAACTGTCCCCATCTGAGCTGACCCACTGAATGCCTTTTAAAGCTCCCGTCGTTTTTGCTTTTGGCACTTGCACCCAATTCTGTGTCCTCAGAGGCAGCATCTGTGAGAATGAGTTTTTCCCAAGCAATCCTGATCCCAGCACAGGCCAGATGATGAATTTTTGTCACTTCCCATTCAAGATGCTTCCACTAAGGGAAACGCCAAAACTTCAACCTAGGTTCTCTTCTGACCCGGTTTGAGTTCAGCTTGTCTCCTCTATACTTTTGCCCAACAGAGCAAAGCGTATGCTCCCAGCTCCGGTTTGTAACCAAAGTTTTCCTTCTTCTGGGTGCAGCTGGCTTACAGCAACATTGCCTGCACCTCCCAGAGCAACCCCTGCTGGGTTGGGCTGCAGGGCTGCAGGGCAGCCCACCCTATATTTGCTGCTATCAGCTGAATCCTTACCTTCTTTTCAGCCCCAAAACAGGTGAAATAGCTCACGGAAGCCCACAAGTCCTACTCTGTGTGCCAGCTATGAACCTTGTGGGTACGGCTTGAAGCGAAGCATTATCTGGGTGAACTTGCATAGTGCCTGTTGCACACATACACAGCAAGAAAGCAGATCTGCGGGACAAGGCTTTCCTGCGCGCTGGGGCTCTCCTGTCAATCTAACAGCAGGGTGACTGCAGCAGGGTTAATCTAACGGTAGCCCACTTGTCACCAGAGTGTGGCTGGGAAGGAGAGCGAACTCTCTGCTATCACTCTGGCAGCACTGCTCATCCAAAAAAACTCATGCCATCATCTGGGCACCTTCGTGGTGGGTTACGGTTGCAACGTCCTCCCTCAGCCGGAGCATGCAGATGCCAGGCTTGCCTTTGGAAAGCGGCTTACCTTAATAAAGTGGTGTGATTTTCCTTGGTCTTGGCACTCAGGAAGCATACTGGGCAAGCAGAAAGCTTGTGGGAATGATTCACTGGTGTTTGCAGGAGGTTTTTTCTAACTTCTTCTCTTTTTTTTGCTATTTTTTTCCTGCCTTTTTCTTTTTTTTTTGTTATTGCTACCAGCTGCTTCATATTCTGCCACTTGATACAGGAGAAGACTGCTCCATCTTGCTAGGATCCAGTTCGGTGCATAGACGTTGCAGAACTGGAGCTGCAGCCTTATTTTTCCAGTTAACAGCCTTTGTTCAAAAACCCAGCAGCAAGTCCAGAGGCACAGTGTGCCAGCACCAGAGACCATGAATGATACAGAGGTGATTTCTGGAACATCTTTTCCATTTCTAATTCAATTCCAAAAATATTTTTATAACTTCCCTTTTTTCCTTCTGCTGTGATCCATAAACAGAATAGACATTGAAGCTGAAAATTGCTGAAAGATTCTTACTCATTCGTACGAGAAACAAAGTTTTGAGCTTTCCTGGCCTCTTGATGCTAGTTCTGTATTCAGATCACACTCATTTTTCAAAGAAAAAGGCCTGTTGGGATCAGATCCAGGAATATCTTCAGATTTGCATAGGAGTGGGAAAAGCAGGAATCCCACTCATCCAGGACTCCCATCGGGAGTGAATTTGAAAATAAGACTGGAGAAAATCCAGGAGATCTATATTATGGTCAGGTTGGTAAATACAGACAAAACACGTAACGCGCTTATCAGCAGGCAGTGTAACTGGGGAAGTCTGGTCTCCTATGGATCCGTACCCTGCAGTTGTACTCTCTGATGCCTTAATAACACACTTGAGTTCATGTTGTGTCCCTTATCCCAGGGATATTAACAGTGTCTCTCTCATCAATCCACCCTCTGTTGTATTAGAACTTGTCAAAAAATAATCTCCTTGGGACCATTGCTAAATGTGATTGAAATTGCACAAGCCAAAAAAACCCTGGGGAAGAGAGTGACAGATAGATGCACAGAGAATATGAGCACAGAAGCCCTGTTTCAAAATGAAAGCAGGCTAAAAGCTGGTATACTTGCATTCAAAGTGGTATCCTGCTAATTTAAATCTATCAGTGAACATTTCCAAGTGCACCAAAAAGCGCCAGAAGAACAGGTTGTTTGCTTATAAAGGGAACGCCTTAACCATTTAACTATCACTTTTGTCGACTGATGGGGAAATGCAGTGTTACGTGGGCAATCAGACTGGAAGATCACAAACACTCTTTTTCAGGAGCATGAAAGAGTGTAAAAAATGTAAATCAAAGGAACCAGCTTCTATCTGGATTGAATAAATGAAGGATCATTGAAAAATGACAGGGTTTGTGGGGAAACAGTAGTTAGAGAGTATGCTTACACATATGCTTATAAACTTATATACACTTCTGCTTACAAACAGCGCCAGGAATGTTCCCAAGTGCTGGAACTCAGTCCTCTACACTGCTAACTTGTCAGAGAGTCCCTGACATCACTCGTCCCAGGCCAAGTACCTTCTGCCAGCCATGGATCAGACGTTAGCACGGACCAAAGGCCAACAGACATCTTGGTGGCAGCCTCCCAGTTTTATAAGGTTAAAAAAAGAAAAAGTTTAATCACCTGGAGACAGCCCGACCTGAAAAGCAGAACTCCTCCAGCTGACCCCACCAGCCAACATCGAGGGAGGGATGCCACGTGCTCCGCACTGAAGCCCAGTGCCAGACCACAGGCTGATGATGCCATGGGGAAATGTGAGTATCACGCATTGGTGCCAGCACCGCCGTGAAAGAAGTACATCTGGCTTTGTGAGAGACGTTGTGCAGCTTGGGACAGCACCTGGAGAGGGAGAAATGGGAAAGAAGTATCCATATGCAGATCCCCTCACTCTTGCTTCCACAATCGTTACAAGCACAGCCCAAGAGAAGTCCCCTTGGTAGCAGTCCAGACCACACCAAGCTTGCCTCGTACCTTGGAGGCAGCCCCAGCTTTGTGCACTGGCACTCTTGAAGGGCCTCATAGGCACGAGTCAGTGATAGCAGTAGCAACGTGCAATATCATATCCAGGGACAAACCACAAGGCAGGGCTGCCTACCAGCCTCAACACTGGACAATATCACCATGGACTTTTTTTGAAAGAGGACTTGAGCTATTGTACACAATTTTTTTTTTTTTAATTGGGCAGAATTTTGTGAGACAGGACAGCACAAGCACTCCTAGCTCTAATGTAAGGTTTCCCTCCAAATCTGTTTCCCTTCTTCTTGCACTTCTGCAGTCAGACCCCGAATTCCAGGCCCCTTCCCAGCTACCAAGGGTATCTTTCCAACCACAGTGAACTGCCACAGCCACGTCACGGAGCCACTTTTGTCACTCCCTGTGCAGCTGAGACAATGTGAGGTTCAGAAATGTGTACTTGCCTCATCACTGAGCCACCAGCTTTGACCACCCACCAAGTGAACGTCCCTTTCTGGAAGTGAGAAGACCCTCCCTCTTGATTTAACAAGCTCATGCCCCTGTTCTGAGCTCAGAGACATGAGGCATCAAATTCAGTTTAAAGTAAAGGTGCCCAAATTTCAATAAATACCTGTAGGTGTAGATGATGTCCAGTTAAAACAGTAAGGTGACGGGGCTCCTCCCCATTAACGTGCCTGTCCAAGCACTGACTAAACCTCGCTTCCTCTCCTATATGGTTGCTTTCTCCTTGAGTGGGCTCCAGCCTTCCTGCATCCATTCCCTCTCCCACTCTCTTCCTGCCATGATGTCTCTCCATCTCCTCTCTTGTGCCATGCAGGACTGTACTCCTGACTGCACCTTCCCCTTTATTTGTCCCAATCCAGTCTCTAGCTCTCCCTGATACACTTGCCATCCCAGTGCTCCCAGTCTATGCTCTCCTACCACCTATGCTAATCTAATCTAAAGGGCTCCTGGGAGAAAGAAACAACAAACGACTCTTGTTATCTCTCCAAGGCCAGGCTTTAGTGTGTGCTCTGAGTCCCTCTGAACCCAGAGTGCTCTTACCTTCCAGCCCAGGGCACCCTGGCATCTGATGCTCACTTCAGCTGGCTCATTTTCCCTTCTTCCCACCAGCAACAGACTCCAAGCAGATGCCACTTTCTCCCACATCACAAATTCGCCACACAAGCAGTACTGCTTAAAAAAAAAAAAAGACCTAGCAGTGGGTTAATAAAAAGGGTCCAGGCAAATTGGATCAACATGTCACATGAAATGTTACCTGCAAAAATTTAAAAAATGCATGTTCTGGTATCTAAAGGGGCATGGGTGCACGCACCAAGCTCATGTTGATTGCCTCTCCGGCTGAAACGTGTTGATGGCTGCATTTGCTGTTCCTACACTCCACCTACACTCTGTCTTGTAATCTGACAGTAGAAAACTTCCTTTCGCCTGGTGCACTGCAAGAGGAGAGCCGCTTATTTGCTACGAGCCAAAATGCCCTCAGCCTTTTCAGCACTATCACCTCTACTAGCAGGAAAAATGTGTGGTTTATGCTGTTTCGTTGCTAATCCACAGCATCGATATGCAAGGCTTTCTCATCAGGCTTGATTGGGATGTATTAATGAACACTGCCTTCCCCATCCCATAATCCTTCTCATATCAGCATTTATTTTCAGTCTTTGCCCTGGAGGGGAGGAAGCTTCACAAACATTAAGTCATCTGGATATTATAGGTAATATCTAGAGAAAAGTATAAGTAATGCATTGATCAAAACACTGGTACTTTCTTTTTTGAATCGAATGATGAATCTATTAGGAATTAAAGGGAAGATTCCCAGCATCGCTTTTATGTTAAAAAGGTAACTAGCACAATAAGTAAGGAGAGCACGATAAGCAGGGAGTATGTAAGGAAGTGCTTGAGTAGTGATGGGAAAATCTTAATCCTTTGCTGAAGGCATTTAAACTGAAGGACTAAATTGCTTCCATGTTAATTTTGATGTTACTCTGTAATATCTGCGAGTGCTCTTTGGTGAAGCTCTAATACCTCTGCAAAAGTTAATGTTTTATATCCGATTAACTCAAATGGGTAAGATATGTTATAATGATGGCATGTATTTAAGAAAGACAGGGAAATTAATGGTATGGCTACAACCCCCCTCCACCTTTTTAGAAGAAAAACCTGTGAGACAAGGACTCCGCTGTTCTAATGCAGGCTCGGGTACATGAAGCCCTCAGCAATCCACTTAAATGTTCTCAGTTTCCCCAAATGCCATACAAAGGGAATATTTATCCCTGGGAGATTAAGGAGATTAATTTTTTAACTTGCTTTTAACTAATTCTCATCTTCTGAAGATAGAAATCTTTACATGAGTACTGGATACTATTAAGTATATAAAAGCAATGAGAGGAAAAAAAATCCATTTCTTTTTAAGACAGGATTTTGCATCAAATGTTATATAATGCGTAAAACAAACAAACTAGAAATTGTTCTCACAGTCTTGAAATGTTATGTAGACTTCTGCAAATATTGCCTGAATTGCCTTTTTTTAAAGTTTTACCTATTTACATCTCTTTCAGACAGTCCTTTCCCTTGACAAGACCAAGGACTTCATAGCTTCTGTAGTTATATTTCACTCCGTCTTTTGAACAATGTTTCTGTGAAAGGAAATGGCAATCAGTTATCACTTCTAGTTCCAAAAATGACTTTTCTTCATTCCTAGAGGAATAATTTCTTGTGATCTGTAGTAGCAGAAAATTATTTCATGTGACGAAGAGTACAAAATAATAAATTACTAAAGGCAAATGTGTTCAAGTAGGCATTTTTTTCTACATTAAATCTCACTGAAGAAACATGTTTGGAGTAATTCAGTGGATGCTGGGATCTGCTGTCTCTCTTAAACTGCAGCAGATGACCCTTGGAGAGGAACTCCTCAGCACTGCAGAAACTGGGTGTGGAGAGTCAAGCAACTTTTCCCAAATCAGTCCTTTACCTATGGTACACTTGAAATGACATGGTTTTCTCTCTTTCTAAAGGCAAAATACAACAGAAATCCAAACTGCCTGGAGTCAATGACTTCCAGGAAGCACAGAAAGGCCCTGTGTTGGTCTAACCTCTTCTGGGAGAAGGAAAATCTGGTTTTCTAAATTTCTGATTCAGTCTCCACCTGATGAGGAGTCATTCTTCCTCTTCAGTGTAACTGGGGTTTATTAATAGTGCCAGGCTATTAAACAGCTACTGCATTTTCCTCCAGAGGTGGCTCCACGTGTGTGGTGAAGAGGATGATCTCCATCTACAGCTCATAAAGAATTTTATATAAATGTCCATTACCCACGTAATGGCAACAGCCAACAGTTTTATTAGGCAATATAAAAAGATATTAGGGATATAAACTGTAATGCCTCAGGGCAGAAACCAATCAATGACTGTCTGGAGTTATCCAAAAGAAACTTTCTGTCTGCAAGTTATTCCCCCAGCATCTATTAGGGCGTTTCTTGCCTCTCTCTGCAAAACATCAGGAGGCAGACACACTCAGAGCCAGGCTGCTCAGTCCCACCAGTGTCTGGCTGGGTCCAGTCTAGCAACTCCCTGGTTCTTGCCACAATGCATAAATGAAGTGTGGCACTTCACTTTATCAAATGATTGATCTCCAATGAAGATCAATCCAGGAATTCTCCCATGAAATTTATGCTTGTTAAAACAAATATATAGATCTTTTTTTTCAACTTTGTATTAGTTTAGTTCAGGAAATTTCCTTGCTACGTTCAAGGCCTTCAAGTAGCAGATGAAATGGCAACAAACTCCTGGTTTTCAGATGGTGAAGAGGACCCTAACAGTATGATGAATCTTGCAGTCCAGAGGGTCACAGTCTCAGCTTTTGCCTTGGGACTCCGGTAAAATCTGTTGGGGCTTCTCTGTCTCACAGCACTGCATTACCAACCTTCAGGATGCGCACATCCCTGCAAAGAGCCTCCAGCTTCCCTAACCACCTGCTGGGCTCTCCTCTTGCAGGCCATGCCTCAAGTGCCTCAACCACTCCTCTCAGGTTTTACTTTGCTTTAGCCTTTTAACATGTCTCTCACAGAAGCATCATTCCCCAGGCAGCCCCAACCCGTGCTCCTCGAGCTCTTTCTCATTTCCTGCAGCTGTCTATCATCTCCTGTGTCTCCTAAATCTCCGCTCCTCTCTCTCTCCCCTCTCCTGTTGTTCCAAGCTTGCCTTCAGCTGGTTCTCTCAGTTTGTCCTTGCCGCTTCTCTCTAGTGTAGTTAATCCCAGCAGCTAATTGACATACGTGAAATAACAGTAGCTTGACAACCTTCCTGTGTGCACGTCACACACCCTAATAGCTCCAGAAGCCCTGTGGAATACATGGAGCAACAGCAGAGCAGAACAAAGACATTAAAAAGGTTTGAAATGTTGCTACTAGGAATAGGATTGCTTTTTGTGTTAAAACACATTCTTCAATTGAGATTACTGGGATATTTTGTACGGTAGCCTACTAAATATAACAGAGAAGCTGGTGCTGCTTTCAGGGGGTGTCTTTCCCATGGACTGCTACCATCAGACAGAAATAGCCATAATCTCATCACACAACCTGCTCAGATTAGAACACCTTTCTGTCTGAAAAGGTGCTGGTGAGGGAAGAGGATGGGATCTCCTTTGGGTGGGATGACAGAGCCTTGGCTTGTGTTGTCTCTAGAGGGATGGCTGGGTGAGGCACATTTCGGTGGAGGGAAAGGGAAAAGCTGCTGTTTTGTGTGGTTTGTGATGCAGAACCTCTTGCATCATTGCATTTAATACGGGTTTGGCCAGGTGCTCTGTGATAGGAAGTTCTTTTCTATGGGAATTAAGAGACAAAAGCTTGGTCTCACTGAAGATCACAGCAGTTTCACCACTGACTTAGGACTGAAAGCAAAATTTCTTCAGTCAAGGGTCCTATTTTCATTAGGTGTAAATCATAAATGTCAAACCCACCGAGGGTCTCCCCAGTTTAGATCTCAATGCAGTGCTCCCTCCGAGCTTTCTGTGTTTGCAGCTTGGTTTGCTGAGGAAATGTCTTGTTCAGTCACACTGCGTCTGACTGCCTCTGTCAGTCAGTCTACTCCCAAAATTTCTGAATCCCTGTTTAGGAGGATAGGGATTGCAAAGATATTAAACTCCTGTAAGACTTATAAAAATATGTTGCAAGAAAGAAGAAAAAGATTGAAACAGACTTACTAGATACCAATGAATTCACTCCACAAAGAGATACCATCACTTCTCTAAAGTGGAAAAGATCTCAATTTGCATCTTAATAGAAACCAGAGAATCCATTTCTGCCCTTGTGGCCCCAGGATAAGAGTTGCAACTATGATTCAGTTTCCCAGACGGAAGGAAATGATAGAGCTTCCTGATTTTCAGCAGGTATTGAACAGCCAACAATTAACCAGGTCCCTTTCTAGTTGTTGCAAATTGCCCTCCAAAACTTGCAGCACCTCTAATTAGGCATTTTTAAACATCCTCAGCCCTTGTTCTTCCTTTGGATCTTCCTTTAACCCCCAGACAGAGACTAACCTTCCGGGTGTGTAATCGGTAGCGACAGTAACCTTTGCAGCTATCTCCAGGAAACTGGGAAAAGGGTATCAGTAAAAAATAGAGGCCTTCCAAAGCTGGATCTTCTGACTTCTCAGGTCCAGTTGGTACTTGAGGAGCTGTGAGGCAGCATGCACTCAGCAGGTACCAGCACTCAAAACACAAAGACGCTCTGAGCTGACAATGCTATACTTGTCTTGATTGACATTTATCACATTTTATCCTTTCATTTCAGCTGTTCTTTCATCCTTTACGGTCTCTAGTTTCCTCTTTATGTCCTATTAGACAGTTGACTATTCTTACCCATCTTTACTGAAGTCATCCACCACTGGCATATTGGATGTTCTTATTTGACCAGTGGATAGCTATTTTTTTCCTTTTCCTCTCTCTCTTTTACCCTCTCTTTTCTCCTTGCTTTTCAACATTTCTCTTTGTTATCTCACCGAGTGCAAGCACCAGGGATTGTGGTTAGGGAATGATTCAGCGGGAAGCAGAGGGCAGAGGGCAGCATGAAAAGCCAGCACTGGAAGTACGAATTGCACCTGCCAACCTGCCATTAATGTGGCCACCAAAAGAGGGAGAATAACAATGCAATCAAATAGGACTCAAATCCGCATCTCAAACTCTGCTTATTACCAAGAAGGCTTTCAGGAATGACAAGTTTTTAATCCTGTAACTCTATTACGAGCTGATGCCAACAGCAGAAACTGGAGCTGTGATGCAAGTTAAGCTAGGATGGCTTGGCATGGCAACTGAAAGTCATCTCACCTTATGTCACCTCATGTGAGATGACAGCTATGGCATGAAACCACAGATAAGCTGGCATTTGTAAATATATTCTTTATAGGTTTTTTTTTTTTAAACCAGGTACCATGAAAGCATACAACAGCAAAAGAACCTGTGAACCCAAATAAACATGATCA
>NW_009195958.1:438-5043 GCF_000690835.1 Fulmarus glacialis | reverse complement strand
TGCTGAACTGTTATGCACAGCCAAGCAATGCCTTCTGCTCAGTTAAAACCAAGGGTTTGCTAAGAGTGTGTTACACTTTCCCCTTATTTTCAGCGGCTTATCGTACAGCTGGTAAAATTTTGTTCTGGTTAGAAGTTTGATTTATAAAATCTCTAGTCCTAAAACAGGAAATGAGTATTTCATCCCCACAAATTTAGGAGGATTTTTTTTTTGGCTTTTATGTTCCACAAAATCTGGTTTTGTTTCCTACAAAGGGTCTAGTCCAACTGCCATCAAAATCTGTAGAGATTCCCCCTGACTTCAGCTGGGCTTGGCTCATGCCCTAAGGCAGTGCTACAGAAACAGACAACACCTAATGAAATTATGTGTGTAAAGAACCAGGGAATCACATACTAAATCCCCACCCTGCAAACAGCCATGCCTAAGCTTAAATGTGCATTAAAATTGAAGTCAAAAAGCCACTCATGTCTATCAAGTTAAGCACATGTTTAAATGTTTACCGGAGTCGGTTCTTGGTACAATGAACAGAAAAAGCTATGTGAAACTACTGTGGGTAAGATCAGTCCTTCCCTTATGCTGCACGGTATCCTGAATCCTTAGGTCTTTCTACTGTCTGGTTGCAGGACCTTTCACAATTCAAGTTGCGTGATTGACCACGACAGATCTCATTGCAGTCTCTAAACGAGATGGAGAGATGCTGTAAGCCCCTAACGCAATGTTTTCTGCATTAACATTTCTGCCGTTCTTGTTGAACAGCACCGCTAGCTAGCGATAAGCTGTGTGCCGTACCTATCCCCTTAAATATTCCTGTGGGACCACCTGCAGGCCGCAAACCCCCCTGCTGCTGACCCTGCTGCAGAGCAGTGCCACGCAATGCCCTCGAATAACATTCGTGCAGGAATCGCGTTTTGAGGAAACGCGAAGAATGGCCTCGAAGCAAATTTCTGGTGTCGTCACCATCGAGCTGTCCTGCGCTGCCACATCACGTTTCTAGAGAAGTCTACGAGTGCTGTCGCTACTTGTTAACTTTTTTAACACTGCGCTAGTGTTACCCACTGCCATGAGAAGTGAGAAGAGACAAAAAAGCTGCAAGAAATTTGTGCAGAAGTCCTTGGTATGACCAGGAGGCTGCCTCTCTACAGGGAATCAGATAGAGAGAAAGCCACCTGCGGGGTATGGGACTGTGTTACTTGGCTGCGGGTTCATTCACATCAGTCTTGGGGCACTTCTGATTCGAGAGATTTTATCTCTGAGATAAAGAAAAGGCAGATACCCAGAGTATCTTGTTCATAGTGATGGATCTGAAAACCAAAGAATTTGCTAAAAGTGACTAGTGATTTTCATATCATTTGGATGGCATTTCAAATAATTATTTTAATTATTTTAAACCCCAGTTTAGTGAAGCACTTTAGCATGTTTGTAAGTGTAAACATTCAGTATTTAAGCACGTTCCTAACTGATGCTTCACTGCAATGACACCTAAAACATTGATCTGTAAAAAGTAATCTCACAAAAAGTCACTTTGGACTGCTATAATTTTCCCCCTTTTGAAAAAAAAAAAAAGACTGAAGCATTGCCAACGCATATGAGCAATAAACTGATGTTTCAATATGCAGTCACATCCAAAGTTCAAATTTCAGGCAAGTATAGTGAATATTTTTGTTACGTGCTCATGCCTCGCTCTTCCACTGCTATCTGCTATCCAGCCCTTTTATTGGTAGCAAGCCCAGAAAGGCAATCATAGCCCATTGAACGTCTTTTCCCGCGTTGGTGGCCTGTGGCCCTACAAACAGAAAGCAATTCCTTCATAACGAGCAACCTCTCACACTGAAAATCATCGGTAGTATTTTGAATCAAGTTAGATTTTGGATCAAGGAGCCAGTGAATTACGACTGATTACCTTTTCAAAGTAACTCACACAGCAGCCCTGGGGGACAGATTGTATTAAAACATTTTCAATATGCAAATAGTTTGATACTTTGAAAAATAGCAGTGTTGCTAACATTTGGCCTGGTGAAGGAAACAGTGTATTAATTTGCCCAGGCAACTGTCTTTAAAACAGTGTGTAAATAGACCTTTGCATTAATTCAAAGTGAAATGTCAATGTTTCATAATTTATGATAGTATGCTGAGATTCAGCTTCAATAGCTCACTGCTGGTTCAGTTAACATCAGGTCTAAATTCCTGTCTTCTGAACCTTGAATCTTTGGGAAAACCTTTTCTTTCTGCTTGGATTTATTTTTATTTATACTAGCTGAATTATTTATGATCATTTCAATGTAAATTACTGAGTTAGGAGAAAGTGAAATACTCTGTTGTCGCAGTGGTTTACTCACATCTTCTTGAATCTGATCATCTTGGCAGGAAAACGAGGAGATTCTTCTCACTACTCGGGATGCGGAAACCTAAAAGCTGTTTCCTGGTCTGTATTTGTAGAGCATGATGACATTATTAATCAGACACAATAGTTACGTTACTGTCTTTCTGATAGTCATTTGAAGCTGTTTACCTTTCAAGACCTGCTGGAAAATAGCAAATTATTCTGAGGTGTGAAGCTAGGAGTTTTGCTCCTGGCCATCCCTGACTTGTTACCCGATTTGGGGCATCTCAGCCATCCTGCTCCCCATCCTCTTTCACAGCGGTGTAAATTCTGATGAACCTCACAGATACACGACTGTAAAATGGTGGTATGGGAGACAACGCGATTCCTTCTGCCCTAGTTATTCCTTAAGCATAAGCTGGGAACTGCTCACCTCCTTAAGAAAAAATACGATAATGAGATTGTTACAGATGAACAAAAATGTTATATACATGCAAAATGGTCTTGCTAATCAACAGAGCTCACTCCCTACTGGAGGAAGCTCCAGAAGAACAACAGAAATCATTACCGTGCTGGTAGGATTGATTAATAAGGAAAACCGCATTAACTACTTCTACTAATACTCATTAGCATTTATACATTGTAACATTCACTAAATGGATGTGTAAATAGCTTTCCTAAGTGACAAGTAAGGGTGTCTGAAGGGTGCAACACAATGTTACTGTTGTTTTCCGGTTGCGTGGGTTTTGCATTGCGAGAAATGCCTCTGCATTGCCTAAGAAAAGCAGTAAGAGGGAGCCGGAGTAGGAAGAGGACACAGGGAAGGCACCTTCTGAGACCTGAGACAGGTTTGCCATAAGAGCAAATGAAAGCTGTATTCCAGGGAATATTTTAGATGGGCTAAACAGGGGACGGTGGAATGTGGGATCAAATCTGGGGTACTGCTACCAGGCAATGTGGGTATGGACAACGTGGCCCCTTGGAGCCTCAGAAAACACTACGAGGAGCAGGATCTCCGCCTCTCAAGACAAAGGTGCGGATTTGGACACCCTTCTGGTTCCCCCTAGGATGGGGGTAGCAGAAGCAGACACACTCAGAAAGCATCTGTGTTAGCCCAGATGATATCTGTTAGTGCCTTTTGTTCCACGATACGGGTAGAGGACTTTCAAATAATGTGGTTTAAATTTAGAAAGTGACTGTTCAGTTATCAGTGCAGTTGAAAATTATAATGAAATGGAGCCCAATACCTCCAAAATACTGGTCAAAAGATGATTATCTGTGTAATGTGTGTTTTCTGGAATTCATGTGCAATTATCAAGCACTATTTTTAGACTGGGTTTCAGGAGAGTTGTGTTTAGTTCTTGGCTCTGCCACAGACTTCCCGCATGACCTTGGGCAAATCGGTTTCTTTCTCCATCTTTCTGCAGTACCATCTGCAGCATAATACATTTTCCTCCCACTCTAAATTTGTCTTGTCAATGTGGATTATGAGCTTTTTGGAATAGGACATCTCCTTGCTGTGTTTATTTAGTGAGAGACACAGTGAGGCTCTGATCTTTTCTTGTGACTTCTAGATAGTTTTTTGATGCAACTGGGCAAATCGGTTTCTTTCTCCATCTTTCTGCAGTACCATCTGCAGCATAATACATTTTCCTCCCACTCTAAATTTGTCTTGTCAATGTGGATTATGAGCTTTTTGGAATAGGACATCTCCTTGCTGTGTTTATTTAGTGAGAGACACAGTGAGGCTCTGATCTTTTCTTGTGACTTCTAGATAGTTTTTTGATGCAATTAATAATAAGCTGCTAGAAAAAGTGACTTGCACAAGATCACCTTCCATGACCAATGCAACCAGGTGGTGGGTATAAAATCATTAACTCTATTGCAGATTTTAGACAAAGCTGGTATTTGTTACACGCTTCCATTGCAGAACTTTTAATTTCAGCTGGTAAATTTTACAAGCAGTTTTCGTATTTATTTTCCTTCTCGTTTTTCACAGCGCAGACCATGCCCTCCTGCTTTGTGATTATTACCCTGGTCCCTGTGATTAGCGTGGAGTTGCTGGTTGGTTTTGTTTGCTCACTTGTTTTTTCACCTTCACACTAAATTACAGCAGCAGATTGACCGGAGCATGTGAGTGGTTTATGGAATCGGCAAAGGGCTCTATGCTGCCGGTCCTCCTGTACTTCGGTTTAGCAGTTGTGATCTGCAGCCAAGTGGGAGGCATGGACAAAGTGAAAGAGCAGCAGACTAGAAAACAAACAAAATGAGCAGCACTTCAAAGC
>NW_009195958.1:0-410 GCF_000690835.1 Fulmarus glacialis | reverse complement strand
AAAAAAAAAAAAAAAAAAGAAAAGAGGATGTGAAAGTGATCTCTCTCTTTCTCTCTTGAATGAGATACCTGGTCAGGTGGGGGCCTGGGCTCCACCGCTAGAGAAGGAAACGAACGGATGATGAAACAGGCGCCTTACCACAACATTCGACCAAAATAGGCAGAATTGGAACTTGGACATCAATTCAAAGGCGCAGAAGGCACTAAATGTACTTCCTCGCTAGTAACGCCGAAGGGAGCAGCTCTTTGGAGAGGTGTAGCTTTCACGGCGGACTGCCACAGACTCCCACAGACCCACGGCTCAGCAGCGTAACCGCGCTTACAGGCAAGTTGCAATCGCCCTGGTTCCCAGGAGCCTGCCCCAGCGCTCAGAAAGCGCTCACCCCGGGGGGGCTACCCAGCTCCCCCCGC
>NW_009195957.1:0-31878 GCF_000690835.1 Fulmarus glacialis | reverse complement strand
CCTGTTAACCAGGACTGCTAATAAATGATAAATATATGTATAGATGATATATATAGATAGATAGATATTTATAGTGCTGAAAGGGCCACAGTCCATAACCAGGCAGTTCTACCTGTCACCCAAGTGTCCTGGATTCCTCACCGATTCTAGCTGCTTCACACTCCTTTGGTTAAGAAAAGGAAAATCAAGTTTGCTGAGCACTCTAATTTGTTTTATTTACAGTTTTTTCCAACTTTTAATCAGTATAAGCTTAATACCTAACCTTTAAAAGGTGGTTGAATAATTTCAAGACTCTCAAAACAAAAGAGCCCTCAAAATTTAAAAGAGAAAAAAGTAAAGGCTAAAGCTACTGTTCAATGTCTGCTTTAAGTGGCAAAGACAGGTAGTTCCTCCATCATTAAGTTACATTGAAAAGGACAACTAAACAAAAAGGAAAAATCTTACAAGAAATGAAATCTGAGGTTATTTGATGAACATTTTAAAGCAGCAGTGCCACTGAAACAAGCACTTCTGCTTGCTTTGTCATCTGCTCCTTGTTCTTTCTCTGCATTAT
Source organism: Fulmarus glacialis (assembly GCF_000690835.1). Taxonomy (NCBI): domain Eukaryota; kingdom Metazoa; phylum Chordata; class Aves; order Procellariiformes; family Procellariidae; genus Fulmarus; species Fulmarus glacialis. Next base: position 31,325 of record NW_009195957.1, on the reverse strand, counting down.
CCCCTGCTTTTGCTGAAACAGGTCTTTCTGCAGTGAAACAATGGGTAACTAATTTGGCTAAAAGCAACCTTTCTTTTTGCTGGTTACTTTCCAGCCGGATCAGTGCCATGGTCATCCTCATCAGCCCAAAAATGATTGTGTTGGCCGACAAACCATGGATGTGGGAGTAAAAAATAGTGTTTGGAAAGGTGCAGAAGGGTTTAATGCTGAGCTTCGAATACACTCAGCGTTCCTAAGCAAGTTTTGTTGTATTTCCCTCCTGATAGAGGCAACATTCCAAATTTCCACCAAGTAATAAGGCAAAAAAAAGGCTCTCCTTTCCTGTTTTGCACATTGTACTTTAGTTGTGCTTGGACCAGAATAAAACAGCTCACATCTGTGTGACTTACCCTTTTTGCAGTTTTTCACTGAGTTTGCAATAATATACATTTCTTGTGTAATATAGATTTACCTGGTCTACAAAACCCAAAATATTCTGTTGGTCACTGAAAAAAACCCCAAACCTAGAAGAGACTAAATGCTTTAGACCCTTTAAAGGTCTGACCTATAGACAATGGCAGTACGCAGAACTTACCAGCAATGGACAGGACAGCATCAAAGCATTCACTTCGATAAGGCAGATACAAGCTATGGCACACCATTACTTCATGGCCTTTATTTCGTGCTGATTCCACCAACGGGAAACAGTAGTCGCAACCCAGTTTATAGACTTGAGAATTGATGTGAAGGTATTTGCCATTTCCACAGCCTGAAGAAATAATGAGGAGAAGAAAGAAAGGCGGACATTTGGTGCCTGTACAAAAGAAAATGTATTCCTGACATAAGCCACGATGTATGCCCTGGACTGGCCTAATAGCTTGAAATTCTCCACCCATTTCAAAGGAGATGATACAACTGCAGTGGAATTCAGGTTATTTTTTACCATCACAGTACAATGACTGCTCCTTTCTGTCTAGCAGGCTCTCTGGAGGTGTTAAAGTGGGATTGCTAGAGAACATTTACCTTGGCCTTCCCACCACATATGGAATCAAAAATATTTATGGTAATGATGCTACTGCAATTCTGCTTGTAATAGACTCAAAATGCTAAGTGAAAGCATCATGTAGTGGGAGCACAGCACTGAATTATTCCTGTGTATTGAAATGCTGATAGACAAACTAGACTGCTAAGTAATTAAGTCACTATTAGACCAAACCATTAAATCCATTGTTTGCTGTTTTAACTGCTGCTAATTGCTGTCACCATGACAACAGTGGAGTTTCTTTTTCTGGTATCTTCGCGCAGCTTCCTTTACATAATGGAGCCTGCAACACAGAAATTTACATCTTCCCAAATTGAAATACTTCTTGTGTTGAAATAAAGGTAGACATCTTTAGATAACAACGATTTTAATGTCAGCAGTAAAACAGATCTTATCTAAATTTTTGATAATTTTTTTGCAGAATTATCTGGATCTTAACACAAAGTGTATTTTAATGTAGATTATTAATTTTTAAAACTTGCCTTCTCACTTGCATCATAAAAATAATAGTTCAGATTAAGATCAGGGAAGTAAATGCATCGGGCTAGCAGAATACCCTGTACCTTGTGCAGACCTTAGTTCACATCCTGTTTATGGCTACGCTGACATCAAACATTAAGCTTGGGTCGGAGCCCAAATTTTATCTCTAATTCATTTTTTAAATGTTTTCTTTTAAAAAATTATAGTTATTTTGGAGCCTTCCAAACATTTAAGTCCCTATATTTAGGCTACAGCCATCCCATAGCACCTATTCTGAAACCCTGTGTGGGTCCCTATGTTCAGTAAGGAGCCTCCCAGCGCCATCAATCTGTTATGCCATTTGAATGGGAGATGAATCATTGCTGAGTTGCAGATAGAAGTCTGCTCCTAACTACTTGTCTAATACTAGCTGCTGATCCCATCTCCCAAGAATGAAGGAAAGAGATTCAGAGAAAAGCTCTCTCAGTCCTTCCCATGCCGGACTTCAGCACTAGCTGAGAAGAGGTGCTGTGAAACAGTGCCAGCACTTGGCTAATATTAGACTCTATTTTCTAAGGAGAAAGAGCAGAACGAGGGCTACCCTGGAGCTCTGACTGGAAGAGAACTCCAGGACTTTTTCTGGTTTTCACTTTTGGAGGGAAAGGCTCCAATATAAGCCAAACAACAGCTACTAAACACATTTCCTCTAATCCGACACCAGAGGCTGCTTCCCAGGGATGGAGGGGGAGAGGAGAGCCCTGCAGGTAGACACCTCTCCGGCACCGTGGCACCATTCTCGGTGATTGTGTCTCGCATGAAACTTGCCTCTGGCTATGGACCACCACAAGAGCGTGCCAGCAGCCTCTGCAGGCCAAAGCCCAGGAGCCAAGCCTGAGCTTAAATTACAGTGTTAACAAAGTCCAAAGTCTGTGACATCAGTGAAAACTCAGTGTGCTGGTTCTTCGTACGCGTTTTATTTGTTCACATTGAAAACGTTGCAAAATCTGCCAAGATCTGGTAGGAATGTAGTGCCCAGCATTTAGACTGTGATTAACTGGGAAAAGTATATGGTAAAGTTTGAATGACACCCAAAAAGTAAGTATGATTAGCCCAATCCTCAGTAATTTTTCTCTTTCACAAACGTTCCCATGCTATAGTGGGGAGACTACACATATGTGTTGCTGTAAAGGATTACAGGTCCAAAAAGCTATTTAGAAGACTAGCTTAAACACGTAAAAATCATGAGTTAATGCCCAGATCTCTTCTGGGCAACCAGCATGTATCCACTTCTGGTGCAGGGTCTGAAGCCAGTACAGAGGCTTCCCTCGTACAATTTAGACATTCTCAAACCTTCGGGGAATTAAAAACTGTCAGACATTGTTCCCCAAAGCACTCAGGTCAGTGTCATGATACTTGCTTCAAATTGGCCACACACAATACATGTTGTAAGAGCTAAACAAGATTTCAAATTCCAGAATTATCATACCAATACGTAGCATTAGCATCCACTAATGACATCTTAATAAATTTAATTCAATTCAGCTCATCTACTGGATACTGGGAAAAGTAAATCGTCTTCATATACCTATGAATAGTGGAGCAAAGTAGCAGGCAAATTTGATAGTCAGTCTGGCCATTTTGATTCCCCAGTTTGATTCACAAGCTCCAAACTCTTCTGCCACAAATATTGCGTGATAGAAAGAGAGGACATACTTAGAGTGTCATTAGCAATGTGATAAACAACCCCACTCACCAATATCAGCAATCAGGCTGCCTGGTTCCTGCTCTGAAATGAACTGCTGCACCTTTGGCCATGCCTTGTAGCGTGCGTCATTGAAGTAAGGAGCAATTTTCTCATATACGCTATGAACGTGGTCCCTCTCGAGTTGGCTTGCCTCCTTCTCCATCACAACCAAGGCTAGGCTAACTCACTGAAGGCAGTGCAACTGTTCTAGGGAAAGGGAAGGGAGAAAAACAAGCCTGAAACTCTTGTTACCAAAGTACATTTCCTTCAGTTAAGCGGTATGACATTTTTTATTTAGGAAATAGTATTTCCAAATACTATGTTGCCATGAAAGAGAAATTGCTGAGGCTTTTAAAAGAAGAAAGGTCATCTATTCTATGATTTTATACAATGTGTTGTTCTCTTATATAAATCTGAAAGGAATTTTATAACGTACCACTCAATGTTTATTAATTTGCTTATATTGTTATACTTTGGAAGCTGTTAACTTTTGCTTCATGAAATCTTCCACGCTTTTTCAGTCTACCCTTGAGAAAGATATTTTCTAAGAAGTCCTTTGTTTACAGACACATCTTAAAAAACAGCAACTGAAAATTATGATGAATACCAAAAGCTGCTCAGAGTCTGAAACAAAAGCTCTGAGAGGCGTCATTTCTCCTCCGCTTCATTCAGCACCCAGAAAGATCCATGCCTACAGACTTCCCACTGCACAATTCATTGACACCGTGTGTTACTGTGAACAAAAATCTTTCCAGCTTTCCAAGCACTCTTTTTTTCAGCTGTTCTGGATTGGCATGGTGCACTGGTATTAGCAATGCCCCCAGGAAAACCCTGTGAGATTGTGAATAGCCTATTGCATCCTAAGTCATTGTTCAGTTCACCATGAAGCTTTGTACAGAAAGGATGTAAAAATTGTGAACTTCATTGAACATATGCTGTCCATGCCAGGATTTCCGTTGATGGATGTGAAGATCTGGGCCACCAAGACAGGCTGCTCCTGCTCCACTCGCACGCTGCAAACAACTCCATGCAGAATAACTTCTCCTCTGAGCCAAAGGTATCGATGACAGCACCTCACCCAAGATCTCTGCACTGGGCTGCAGTGCATCTGACTCCTGATACAGTCCTTATCTGGTCCTTATTTTCAAACCTATAAACATTTAAAATCCTGTCAACTCAAGACTGTTGTTCTGTGATTTCCTAGGCAATTACACCAAAAACACTGAAGCAGACTAATTCCAAATTCGATCCTGCAGTAACAGCAAGAAACTAACTCTGGAGGGGTTTTGGTTATGTCATTAATTAATCTGAAAAACTCTGCTAGGATTAAATCCTGTAGCCCTTGGTGTCTTCTGTCATATCAGACAATCACTCAGCATCACTGTGAAATTGCCCAGACTGCAAGTTTCCTGAATATCCTGCCTAGATCAATGTGATGACAAGTTTTGGAGTGGGGTGAAGAAATTCTGTGCAAGATCATCGCTGTTCTCTTCATTATCTGTGTTGCTAAATAACAGCCACTTTAGAAACACACATAATAAAAAAAAAAAGACAATGAATGTGAGTTGTCTTGGTTTAGTCTCTCCTGCACAGCAATGCATTATCTTTTTAGCTTCTACTGAGATTTAAAGCCGTCACCTTGCAAGCACTTACACAGGTGCTTAACTCTGTGTATGCAAACAATACCACTGACTGAATCCAGTGGGGATATTCCAGGCACAGAGTTCACCACATGCATTAGCGCGTACAAGACTGGGTCTCCAAGGCAGAATGATTTTTTTATTGTTCTTCATTACAACCAAACTCTGCTGTAGAAGCTAGTTTTTAAAAAATACCTTCAGAAAAACCCCAGTTGAAATATCTGAAGTGGTCTACTGGGGATCATTTCAAGAGGAAGCTGATGTACTATCAAATATACGGGGAAAGGCAGAAGGAGGCAAGAGAAGGAGAGGGAAATGGTTCTTTGGAAAAGCTGAAACATCATTTCAAAGCTTTGTTATTGCTTCATTTGACAAGAGGAAATAATAACTGGTGAACTGATGTAAGATCACAGGAGTGAAGAGAACAGAGCTGCTTCTGTTTAACTCTAGGCTTACACTCAGGATAGCTCGCTTAGGCAGAGGAACAGTCTGGAAGTTGCTACCAGCTTGAGACACTTATTACCAGGAAAAGAAAGAAGGTGCATATGAAAGCATCTAGCAAGAGAAAGCACATAGTAAGACACCCTTTCAAACTAAGGCAAAAAAGTGTTTAAATGCAAAAAACCAAAAGTTGTGTGTAAAACGGTCTCTCCTCTGGAACAGGAGCAAAAAAGATGTAACAGAGGCTATGATTAAACCCCACCTAGAATTAAGAAAGACACAGCATCTTTTGTTTTAAAACGGTAGCTCCAAGAGTGGGGGCAATGGTTTGGACTCTCTTAAATTTAAAAGTCCAACTCTGCAAGGCACTATTAAAATAAATTTTCTGTAAGGTTCTCATAAGAAAGTAACCCTTTGTCGGGGAGGCTGGAGGAAGAGACCAGTCAGGTCGGTCCCCAGCAACCACCAGCAGGCATGCTATGGACATTTCTGCCTGGAGGAGTTCAATGAATGCCCATCTCCTACGCTTACCAAGCCATAAACCACAAAATGCTTGTCAACACTCCATTTAATGCTTTTAGTACAACAGACTGAAAACCGTATAAAATACAGTGCGCTAGAGGAAGAGAGCAGAGAGATGTTTGAGGGCACAGCCACTAATTTTACTAAGTAAAAATGTTCAGACAATCCTAGGAAACTGGTTACAACCCACATTGCAGAAGCAAGAAAAAAAAACAGAATCAAAAAGCAAACAGGGATGCCCACCAATCTAGCCTAGGGGAAAATAATTTCTGGGGGACTGACTCAGGTTCAAACATATGATTTATACATGCCAATCTGAATCTCAAAGACTTTCCAGTTTCTCTATCATCCCCAACATCCTTTCTCTAGTCACAGGAAAAGCCAGAAAATAACTTGGAAATCAAGCTATGCATCAGGAAGAAAAAATTTCTGCCCAACACAAAATTGGATATTTAGTGCTGCAAATGTCACACAACGGCATTTTACTTTGGTGTTGTTTGCATACTTGCATACCAAAGGCTTTGGGGAATGCAGATATTTTCTTTTGAGCACACCCTACCTTTATGCAAATAAAAAAAAAAGTAAATCTATTCATCCGGGGCTGGCAGGAAAGCAAAATGAAGAGGTACAGAGCAGCAGTTCAGCCTGACTGCCTGTCACTTACTCTTAAGCTAAATTTGACACAACTTGATTGAAAGTGAAATTAAACTTGAGTTTAAAAGCCATTAAAAACTTCTGAGTTCATAAGTGATTATTAACTTCCTGAACACTGTGAAGCCTCTGACTGTTCATGCAGGAGCCTGCGAGCCTCATGCAGGCTGTGCCCCACGCTTCGGGGAGCCCTGACACCCCGCAGCATCGCTCCCCGGGGGTGCCACAGGCAGCTGGTGGAGGGGGCTCTGGCTCCTGCATCCAGAGCAGGAGCTCATCCTCTGCCTGCGGCGTGGCGGCTTCTGCTGGGTTACGAGTGCCTCAAATTTATCTTTGAATTTAAAAATAAATGTTTGGGAGGAGAATAGGCTTTCTAATTCTAAATAATTTCATTCTTTGGGTAATACCCAGTGACGCCAATTTAACTCAGCTGCTCTGTGGTTCAACCTAACAGGAGAGAAAAACTGAACTGGTAATAAGCTTGCTTTTGACAGGGAGTGTCTTCTAGAAGGACATGTCATCAGAGAGTTCCCAGATGTAATGAGTAATTCCCGATTTAAAAAAATGCCTATTCTTTCCCTCTGCCCCGAGCGCTTGTGGCTGTGGGGGCTGGTGGCTGGGCGGCCAGCCACAGGATCGGCCTGCCCGGGGCTGCGCCAAGCTCGGCCTGGTGAGCTGAGAGCAGCTCTGCCGAGGCCCCGCCGGCCCCTCCGGAGCCCCGGGCATGTGGGCCACCCCATGGCAGAGCTGGAGGGAGCGCAGGAGAAACGGGGCTGGCTCAGAGCCGCGTCCCAGCGCCAGCGAGCCCTCCCTGCCGCCCGCCGGAGAGGCAAAACTGAGCTGGGCTTCTTCAGAAACAAGATTAGCTTAAGTCCTGCAGTAATTAGTTCCAGCAAATGACATAACAGCTGGCCTATCATAGCTGAAAATTGAAACCAGCAACTCCAGGAACACGCCATTTCTAATACCTATGAAAGAGACGGCGGTCCTTTCCTCCCCTCGGTTAAATGAGTATTTTTGTGACGAAATGTTTGGAAAGCCTGCTTAATTCTTCTCCCTCTCTGTGCCCCCTGCACCACCATCATTCCCACCTTATACACAAACATTACACTGTGACTCCATCGAAACAGCTTTTCTGAGAAGCGCCTAATCTGTGTGTGAAACACTGCAAATACTCAGCTGGACCTTGGTAGGGTCCCTTCAGGGACCTTCAGCAAGTTTGTTCTTCCAGCAGCAGCAGCAGCCACCACAGGAAAGCTCTGCCAGTCAGACCAACAGTCCCTACCCCTGCAAAGCAGATAAGAAAAGAACCAGAGAGGAAAAACTGTAAAATCGGCCTTAAAGCCCTTGAGCGACAGTTCCCATGAGGTGTGAGGATCTGGGGAAGGACTGATTAACAGAAGGGGAAATGCAGTATGGGGCACAGAGGGGCTAGGAGAAAAGGAGAAACGAAAGAAGCTAGATGGGAAGAAAACGATAAAAGGGAATTTTATAAATAATAAAGAGGGAAAATGAAGGGCAAAGAAAGAAATGAAAAGGAGGAGAAAAAAACTGAGAAAAAGAAGAGGGGATAAAAAAGCAGAGATATATAGAGAAACTCCAGGTTAGTATTTTAATTAGTTTGCCTTGCTGCATTTTTCCCAGATACCATCATGCATGGGCACAGCATCACAATTTGACAGTTAATCAGCCATTTGGGGATTCCTCATAATGCTGTATTAATATTACCATAGCCCAGTGAAACATTCCCACAGCCTCCCAGCCCCTGCATCCTACTGGCCTCATCCTCACCCTTTCACAGGGCCGAGAGGCAGCAGAGCTGCATCTCTTCCACCTTCCTAAAGCCACCGGCAGCCGCAGCGCAAGGTCGGTACGTGCCTTTCTGAATTCCCTCCATATTGCAGGTGCTGCTGGGGAGGTGGTTACATGCAGAAGAAAAACAGGAAGGAAAAACTGGAAGAGAAGGATGGGATTTGTGAGGTTGAGCCAGCGCTCCCTCAGAAAAAGCCACAACTTTTGGAAAACCTGACACGGGGACAGGCTCACCTAATCCAGGAGATGAACCCCAAAGGGCAGCCTCAATAATTGTCAATAACCAACACCGCTCCCAGCACTGCAGATGCAGGCAGGGAGAGAAGCCTGCCTGAAAAGGCCCTGCATGTTTTGAAGGGGAAATAAGGGTAAAGCTAACTCTGGAGAGGAGATGGTGGTGCTTTCTGGGTGTCCTCATAGAAAGCTGGAGCATGGAGCCTGATCCACAGTTCTGGAGTCTGGAGAGCAACTTGGCAGCAGGGTTGGATGCAACGGGAGAACTTTGTGGCCCTTCAGACTAGAGAAGGTGCTGAACCTCGTAGACCTGAGCTACTCATTGAGGCCATCTGTGGCTTTCAAAATTTGAACTTTGGTCCCAATACAAAAAATAATTTTACCAGTACTTCTGGAATAGAAGCAAAACCTGCTTAGGGAATTTGGGACACTGGATGCCTTAGTATTAAAATAAATATTAACCCACTTTGCCTTAAGTATCAATGCTACTTTCTTGGATTTCTGTTTTGTTTCCACAGTGGCTAACCAGCCATAAACAGCCATAAGATTCCCCTCTACCCGTTCTTGTTGCCTTCACAAATGGACAGAAGATCTCTTCCTGCTCACTAGCTCAGATCGCAATGATACAGTCTGCTGATCCCAGCCCTTTGGAGGTGTAGCACTACAACACATCTTTTCCTAGGAACCCCTCTCTTAAGTAAACAGAATATATGGAAGGAACAACGTCTGTCTCACAGCAAAGGAGGAAAGAGACAAATTTAGAGCCTGAAAAATAACAAGAAGGAAAATTGGTTTCTTCCCCCGCTCCTAATGTGGAGAGAAAATGAACTTCACAGCATTTGAAAACTACTGGTGGAGTGGAGATGCCACCTCTAGAAGCTGTGCTGCTGTGCCGGTTACAGCTTACTCTCCTCAGCTGCAGCTGTGGCACAAAATCCACGTCTTGCCCAATTCGTCTGACATCCGAGGAGAATTTTTACAAATGGCAATAGCTATGAGTAATAAACCAAGCTTGCATCACCATCACAGCTCGCTCTTCCTGACATGGAGCTGTCACTGGAAGGGGGCCTTAAGTAATAAAACTTCTCTTGGAGACGCATCTGCGCATCCCTGAGAATGCTGATGCTGCTCAGGGGGTATATCACCCTAAGTGGGGGCAGAAGGAAAATTCCCTCAAAGAAGAAGACTGAACCCTGCAAACTCTGTTTTGAGACACTGGCAAACTTGCTTGTAACAAGTGCACCCCGTTCATAGTTTATATGAAAGTATAATATGAATATAATAACTATAATAAACGTATAATAAAAATATGAAATAACCTTTTAAAACTATTATCAGCACTGAGACAACCTCTCAGTAACAGCTACGTGGGAAAACAAAGGCAAATATCATGACATCATAGCTTACGGTACCAACTGTACATGCAAATCCATAAAATAATCGCACTTGGTGATTTTCTCCTGTCTAAGAATAAAACATGCCTGAGACAGTGAAAGAGTAATTAGACGATGCTGGATTGAATGTTTTAGTGCTACTTTATGCCATTATAAAATTGATATGATTATACAAACGGAAAGCATAAAATCGAAAGTATTAAACTGAAGTTCTTGTAAATATAGTACTTCCCTCTCCCTGCTCCAGAGACCTTGAAAAAAAAAAAAATTTCTCTAAGTTGCATTATGGCCAGATCTTCGCCCCCAAGCCTGAGGCACTAAGAAGGGACTGTACCTGGGAACAAAGAGGAGGAAAGATTTCCAGCACTGTGCTTATGGTTTTATGCATAGAATTTCCATTAATCGAGCTAATATTTACACTCAGAATTTCAACCTTGAAGAAGTGAATTATGGTCAGAAAGATAACAGTTTATTAAAAAAAAGTCAATAACCAATAAACTGCATTTTCATTTTCAATGTTTTATTTAAAGAGTTATTTAAGGGGAAAAAAATAAGATGAGTCTCCGGCCACTGAAGACTGAATCATTTTATAGATGTAGATGCAGTTAGTCAGCTGAACAAAACAGTACATGGCACCATTTTACAGTTCAGGGACTGATGGGAACAGAGACATCACATGAAATAATTTTCAATATATAACTTTCTGTTTAATAACAAAGAAACAAACAAAAAAAGCAAACTATGAACAAAGGCAAATAACCAGATAGTCAAGAAAACACACATTGACCACAGCTCAGTGAGCTGACAGTTGCAACGAGAATTCCTAAAAAAAATTCAATTATCTATGGCATTTTCAGATTAAAATATAGTTTCAACACTTCTTTTTGCAAAAACTCAGATAATTTCCTGAGTGCAAACCAGTTCCAGGCTTTAGGATTTGTAGCATGTGAAGAAAAGAGATGAAACCACCTGAACATGCAGCTGTTAACACTTGCACTGGAATTAACTAGTCACCAGGTATTTTTCTGTAGCAGAGCATCAGGCATGCCATCTTGATATAAGCAAGTCAGAATAAATTGCTTACACGTTTTAAGTCTGAAAAGTCTGATAGTCGTTCAAAATGGCCAATTATGTGCTTGGAAATACACGTGTTTCTACTACCTTAATCCCCACACTTTCCAGTTTGGATTAACAGACATGGAAAGTTCTTACTCTGTTCTTTTCCATCCTCACAGACCCTACAGTTACAGTAAGGATCCTGAGTAAAGACAGATTTTATACAAGGGTCTTAAGAGGGTATAAATAGGCTTGCTTAGGTTTTATTTAATAGAGAATCCAACATGGGTACGTCTCTCATGGCACCACTGAAGTATCACATCTCAATACTTTCGCGTGTTGCTTTGGAGTAAAGGAGATGATGCTGTGCAAAAGTGGGACCGGCAGCCTGTCTAGCTCCTAGAAATCTCTGTGAAACACATTGGCCTTCATGTAGACCTTGGCACACAAGATGATGGTAGAGTGTGGGCAATGCAGATGGATTTGTGAGATTCCTTACCGACATGATGTTATACTCTCTTATTCCTCCTTCTCCTCCCCAGCTTGGGCTCAAGGCAGTGATAAAAGATGAGTTAAAATGCTAGTTCATATGGGAACAGCTCAAGCGTCTTCACTAATGTAGCTGACAATGAACTATGCAGGAAAATATTGCCAGTTGCTCATATCAGTGACTTCCTCTCCTGCATCTCCATGTGATGGGTTTCACTTTCCTCATGTACAAGATCAGACCCTTCACTTGTTAATACTATTACATCCTTGCTTTACTGCTATAAATGAGCACTGCCATCTCTGCCTGGTAATCCTTTCCTGTATGTGTCCAGCATCCCCTTACAAATCTGTGTTTTTCAGATAGAAGCAATCTATAGTAGCACTGGTCATCTGCACTGTAACGCACATCATCTGATCCCTGTTTATTTAATAAAGAGTTTGTATTTGGAAACCACTGGCAGTAATTCAACAGTGAAGGACTATAGATTTAAGTATTATGGATTTACATAAGTGGAGAGAAAACCAGTCTGGTTCATGCTTAAATGATTATGTTGAGTCCTGCCAATTCAGCTGCGGGGGAAGCTCCTGCTTTGTAACTCGCCTGCTTAGCCCATGGGACATTTGCCACAGAGGGGAAAGAGATGGAACTAAAATAAATTTGTTTTCATTAAAACTTCAGCATTGTAAACAAGGCATCTGAATAATAAACTGGATTAAGTTGCACAATTTTAGCCAAATGGAATGGTGTACTTAATTTTGTTATTGACAGCTGCAGTTTTGGCATTGTAATAGTTAATTTCTTAGCTTTTGATTTTAAGATGATTTTAACAAGCTTCTCCTTTCCCCACCTCTATTACTACCTTCTTTAAACTTCAGAGCCTGAAAAAAACACAGAGAAAATGAAACATCAAAGCAGGTATGGAAGCATCATCAGGTCCTGAAACAGAAGTCAATAACCTGATTTCACAGTAGTTTAGACTGTCATTAAAACATCACATCCATTTAGAAACGACAGAGCCGCCCAGCTTGGAGGAGCCATTCTAAACCGCCAGAAGCATCTCTCCCTACCCCTGCTTCTTCCGTGCTACTCTGCGTGCTTACACAATGCATGCCGAGAATCCAGTTCAGAAAAGGCAGCCAAAAAACCGAAATGGCAGAATGGCTACCTGGCAGCAGGTGGGAGAGCGAGAGAAAGGAAAATTGCATGGATAAATACAACAACAACATCCACAGACAAAGTTTGGGGGTGATGGGTAATCTAATCTGTGTTCGGGCAGGAAAAAAAACAGTTCTCTGACAGATTAGGGCCCCCCTCAAAAAAAAAAAGGTGCTAAAATTTTGATGCTATTGAAACCTTGAAGAAGATATGCATGCGAGAGTGGAGGCAGTGTGGGGAGAGCTGTGCAGCAGTCAAGCCATGGGATGTACAGGAACCTCCACAGCAAGCAGGGCTAGCGAGCAGGCCACAGACCCCTTGGCTATAGCTCTGCCGTATTCACTCAAATTCGTTAGTACTTTAAAAATAGCCCAAATACAACTAAGCAGGAAGTGTAGTGGTATAATCTGGCCTAGCCTAAGGAGATGACTCATCTGAAATGAGATATAGGCAGATAAAACCCATGTAAGTCCCAGCAAACAGACCCCTGCCTCCTTTCTTGGCCTGCTTAATGTTTTGAACATAAACACTAGGCGCATCACTGTTCGGTTGGAAACTACCCCAAATTCTGAACTCAGTCACCCATGGATGGCCAGAAATCTCTCTCCTGAGATGATAATGGATGCTATCTCTTACAGCCACAGAATCACAGCACCGCTGAGGTTGGGAGGCACCTCTGAAGATCGTCTAGTCCAACCCCTGCTGAGAGCAGAGCCAGGGCTGGTTGCCCAGAACCGCGGCCAGTCAGGTTTTGAATATCTCCGAAGATGGAGACTCCACAACCTCTCTGGACAACCTCTTCCAATCTTCAATCACCCTTACAGTAAAAAGATGTTTCTTATGCTCAAGCAGATTTTTTGAGAAGAGTCTGGCTCTGTCTTCTTTACACTCTCCTATCTTGTATTTATATACATTAATCAGATCCCACTCTGAATGGAAAAAACACACAGAGGTATCATCACAGCGTATGGTCATAGAAATATCACCCGGGAGTCAGAAAACAGCTAAAGCCATGTGCTGTGTAGAGTGGATGTGGCCAACCTGCTCCAAAAGAAGCTAGCCCTAAGCAGCATGGACACAAGCCAGACTTTGCCACTTGGCCTATGGGTCAGGGACTACTCCCCTGATCACTTCTCTTTAGCACTGGAGACATAACCTCCAGGTACATCGATGCTGTGTAGCTGATGGTTCACCCCCTGGCTCTGGGTTTCAGTGTTCTATTTTCTCTAAGTCCTACCTGCTATAAAGAGGTGGCCCATAACAGTGGGGGTACAAAGCAGTCAGTGTTGGTCTCAGGGCCAGGGATCGGTCCCTCACCTTTTATTTAGCAGTATAGACACTGCCAAAACTTCAAAAGGCATGGTGTTTTCACCCAGGATACCCTATTACCTTGTCCTTAGGAGACACTCCAGGGCAGAGGGGCTGAGTAGAGCCATCAACTCTTTGATGAAGTGCTCTGAGAAGCGCTGCAATTGCTCTGCTGAAGTTGGGAACTGACATTTCATGTTGCCATGAAGTCTCCTCAGAAGGAAGTTCTGCAGTATAGATCCCAGGGAGATGGAGACACCTCACATTTCCTTCTGGCTCCTCATCCTTTCCACTCATACAGCCAAATACTGGATTTAAGCAGAATGGATCACCCCTGGAGGTGGTCCTCGGAGAAGCATATTAAGCAACACGGTATTAACATGAGATGAGTCTACAGACTCTGTACAGTCAGTAGAAAGGCAAAGGCACTGAAGTTAAATAGCACGTATCTCCACATGAAGGTCCCTAGAGAAATCCACTTTTCCCCACTGACACTCTAAATTTGCAGTTCTGTTGAGTCGACTGATCCACTCCCCCTTCCTCCTTACTCTCCCCACCTCTGAGCAAGCAACATGAAAGTCTGGTTGGTGTAGCAGTGCACCAGCTAAGCAGGAAGGATTTCATCGCAAACAACTACAGCCCACTGAAATACGTGCATCCAACCCCACTGAAGTTGGCAAGAGCTTCCACAATGAATTCCAGCTATAGCCTCCCCTAGCTGGTTTTACAATGCTCAGCTCATCAAATTTACAGGGGTGGTATATACAACGTGTTATATTCTCACAGATAGCTGTGGGATCACAGTGGGGCCTCCAGTATTTCTAAATTTGGTTTCACAGGTTTAATACAACTTATACTTGAGGGAAGAACGGGACAGAAAAGGTAGAAGACAGTGTAAAGTAGCTTCCAGCCTCACAGAAAGGATCATGAGAATTTGAACTGCAGTACTAAAGTGTCCTGAACAGGATTTACTAACTAACCCCTGGCTGCAGGACTTCCTCTCCTGCAGCTGCTTTCAATAATAAAGTCTCAATGCCTATTGTTTTGTTCTTTACATACAAACAATTCCAAGTGGTTTCTTTAATTATGCTGAATACAAAGCTGCGATGTCTCTGGCCAGAATTACTTCTGACAGCTACAGGAGTTGCAAGTCTTGCAGGCCTCCAGAATTTAACCTGTCTGCAAATAGTAGCTTGCACAGCCCCAAGGTTCTTCTTGCTGGGATGAAAACAGACAAAATGATGTTCGCTTTGCAACACCTTTCAGCTTAAAAAGGATAAAACTTTAAAACCCCTTAAGAAATCGAAAGAATGGGAGCTCTTGGCTGCTAGCTCATAAAATACAAAGAAAAGAATGGCAGCTTGTTTGCAATTTCTTTTTGTCTTCAGAACAAAACAAAACCCTCTACAACTGACTTCAGACCAAAAAAAATAAGGAAGGCCTGTGGGTAAATCCTGAATTATTTTCTTAAGCCAAAACAAACAAACATGATATAAAGAGAACAAGTGAGACAAAAGGGAATCCATAAAAATTTCAAAGCAATGTGGAGCCACTTGTGAGCTCAGGTTTGATCTGTGTCATGACAATGTACTGCCAAAGCAACTCCAATGACATCAACACAATTACTCTGGCTTTATACCAGCATGACTGGATTCATAATCTGGCACTGAACATATTTTTATTGAAGTCATCGCTACAGTTGCTACACTCCTCAGGTTTACAGATGTTTTAAAACTGTTCAGTGTGCTCTAGTTATTTCCAGGATATGGATACAGTAAAAGATATTAGTCAAAATGCTATGGGCCAAATCTTAAACTGATGTAACTTTGTACCAGTTACTGACTGACACGAGCTGTGCATCTGACCTTCTGTGTGTTGTGTGTACCAGTTAGGACAAGTCGGATCTGTAGAGTGTTCTCATCTCCTTGCCGAAGTGTTAAACAACGTAATAAGAGCGGTCAAAATTAAATGCGAGGTCACCAAAGACTCAGACTTGGGACCGCAAACATCCCTTCAGAATCCTGCCCTCCGGCATGCAACTGAAGCTAGCCTAAGGTAACGACCATGTTTTGCTCAGTGAGCTTATGGGATTTTTCTGCACTTCATGCAGCAGAAGTCTGGGCTTGACTCAGGGGGTCCCTTCCCTTCTGATGAGGGTGTAGGTCCTGTGTCCCTCAGCCAAGAGGCTGACTGAATTGCAGTCTATGAAAGCCTTGATGTGCGAGAGATTTGGAAGCCACGCAAAATTTATGAATTTGTTCTCTGTGGTAAAGCAGCCCCGGTCCCAGCTGCTGTTGTGGAGGAGCGGTGGAGGGTGGCAGTGAAATGAGATATCAAGGAGGATGAAGTGCAGGATAAAACGGAGGAGTGGGAACTGTGGGAAGTCAGAGCTCTGTTTTCTGCATCACAGTTGGAAGAAATAAATCCATTGTTCTGCATTTTTTAAAGCTGCATAAAACACCTGGCCTCCCAGTAGTAAGTCAGCTTTCAAGATCTCTAGGCAGCCCAGAAAGAGTCAAACTCTCCAGCTATTGCCTGAAGAACGCTCAATGTCTTAATCTCATTTAATCTCAACATTTTTTCCCCAAAAAACATTCAATCGGATAAGTTCCACGTCATCATCTGTTAACTCTTCACTCTGTATCTAGTCCTCTTTGGTCAAGTTCAGCCAGCCATGGTCATTCACTCCATAAGGTGGACTCACTTTGGTAGTAGCTGCATCATTCTCATGGCTCCTGTGTCACCTATTTGCTTCCTCGCTTGCTACTGTAGTTAATCCCATAATCTGACTTCACATTCTACTTTCCCTCTAACATCTTAATTTTTTTCTAACACTGTTTCACCTGACACTTGCTGACTCTGGAATACTTTTTACCTCTGCTGTCCCAAGCAATTTCAGCTGAAAGCGAGATGGAACAGGGTTGGATGGCTGATACCCACTGCCAGCAGTGGGTATGGTACGACACTCCTCTGCCAGAAGACACATGACATGTCTTTGCACGTGTGTGTGTGTCCACTAATGCACAAAGACAGCTTCATACCTACGTGCTGAGTCTTCTTGTTAGGACAGGACGATATGTTCCTGCCACAGAAAAGGGCCAAAATCTCTCAGTCACATTAGCAGAGATATGAAGTAATTTTACATTGGCATAAAACCTACAAAGTGGTCTCCCTTCTTTTCTACCCAATTCAGTGATGTTGGCAAAAATTAGTCTAAAAGACAAAGAAAGAAGGTCTTCTATTTATTAGAAAATTCACGAAGTAGTCCCCATAAATGTGGGGACAAATGTGATGTGATCTGTAAAAAATATATTTGTTGATGTATGAAGATAAAAAGTTACAAGTCATATTGCACTATAGCATCGTGAGCATTAAGCTTTAAAGTCAAATGAATGTTCTAAAAGAGTTTTGATATACAAATCACTAAACAAAACACGCTTCACAACAGGAAAAATAAAAAAATTAATGAGTTATTAGTAATTTATTCTCATGAGTGGCAATTGGTAGCCCAGTCACTTTATATAAAACAATATAAAGAGATAAAAAAATATTACAGTCTGCTGTAGGAAACACATTCTGGAATAAATATGGGTTTAAAAGTAAAAATAAAGAAGGTTCTTCTGAAGCCAAAGGAAAATTTCAATGATGTCCTCAACAGGACTATAACTGATGACAAAGAATAGTAATTCTCCTGCCTGTGCAATCTGTCCTACTCAGTGTCCTTGGCCTAAGGAATGAGATAGGATGTAGGGTGCCAAAAATTCAGTAACGTTATATTCTGAAATTAAAGGAAAAATTGGCAAAAGAAAACCTCTCATCATTTTTCTCCACATTTTTCTCTTCATTGGAATAAGAAAAGACAATAGAATAATGACCAGCTGGCGAATAAAGTGGCCTACAGCTTCTCATATGGCAAAATAATCAGAGAAGTTCAATGTCAAAGCATCTGCTCCATGCAGAATGACATCCATCCAAGCTTCTAAGCGAAAGGAAAACCTTTGCTGCTTAGACAGATATTAAACCTTCCTGGAATCTGAAATATATGTCCTCTATTAAAACAGTCATTCATGCTCTTCAGAAGAATTTTCTCCTTGGTAAGTCAGTAAAACTTTCAGAGTCCACTCAGAAGATAAAATTCCTGGTGAACTACAGCAAGACATGAAAAAAATATTTTTGTAATAATAGAATATAGAGGCTTCAGATCTGTAAGTCATCCGAAGAGTTCTCGTTTTTGTTGAAAGGACTCTGGGGAGAACAGAGCTTGGCCTTTTTGCATAAGGGGCTCCAGTAAGCAGTTTGGTCCCACCCTCATGGCTTGGGCAAATGCAACATACCTACGTCTTTATCTCTCACTGCCCAAGTGATCTTCCATGGCAAGAATGACCTTGGGGTGTCAAGGTTGTATATGGGGCCATAGAAAACACCAAATGAAGCAGCTGCAGAACCAATTCATGACAGAGACTGACCAATTCACAGGACCGTAAGTCAAAAAGATAGAACAAAGATACCTTTTTCACTCCTCCCTTCTATCTATATTATAGAAAAACCTCAATTATCTCTTAGCCGTGAAGATTCTGAGACACATGGATGAACGGATCTGATTCCACTCTAGCACAGAGCACTAGTATGCATGTAAATTAGTGTTAATTATAAGAAGTTCAATCTTTCAGTATAATTCATACCTTGGGAGGCCCAAAAAATTATTTCATAGAAAGTAAAGGTGCCTTTCTTTTAATTACAAACTCTAAGTTATGTGTTTGGAAAATTGAAAATTCTTAAAAGCGTAGTTATTCTCTACTGACTACTGAGTTTTAAAGTATCATTAACTGGAACAGATAAAACAAGATTAATTTAGATCACATTATGTCAGTAATGGCTCATAAACATTTCTGCAGGCCCAAGTTTTATCCCAGAAACGAAGCAAGTGCTCCAGTGGCACTGTCTGGAGGTCTGGCTCTGGCTGCAGCACACGCCGGATACCTTGGGGGAAACCTGTATGTGACACCGTGACAGCCCCATGGCAGAGAGGGGAAGAACGCCTCCGGCCTCCTGAATTCCTGGGAGTGATAATCTCTATCATCATCCTACTTACAATAAATTTGGGATTGCTCCCTCTGCTTCCTCCCAGCTTGAATGAAACCACAACTACAAAAGGCAACCACATGTTAAATGTCACAGAATATGCTTACTTATATATTAGTATGTATGTATTATATATGCTTTTAAATTTAAAAAAAAAGTTTCATTTGTTTAAAAATAATGTTAATGATTTTAAATGAGCTTTTTGCATTTTTTTCACACTACATGGTTGTTCCCGTTTCAAAAATATTTGCCACCTTTCTACAAAAATGGGCTACTTCATTTCTATTTTATGAAATACTTCCTGTTCTTATCTTGTTTCTAGCTGTTCTATGTGACTTCTGACTGTGTTGCATCCTCTATATCTTGCTGTTCTATTCTTCCCTGGAATAGAAATGCCAGCTTTATTGGCATTTATATATATTGGCATTTATATATGACACCAATCCTACACAAAAGTATTTGGGGCCCTAATCCGATCTCATTGATGCCAATAGGAAAATAATTGTCCTCTAAATTAATCAATGTTAGCCAGGCAATAGGCTTGTCATGTCAATAAAGAGAAAGCTATTGCCCTGCTGTTAAATTTGGAATATTAATACAGAAAGAATTCTAACCATTTGCCCGATAACTTATTTTTCCCCCACTCCCATCTCCTGCCTTGTGCTCCTGCAGTTTGCCCCTTCCCATCACAAGCACTTGTGTGATTCTGAAGAGGGCTAAAACAGGTTGCCTACGTGTGGTCAGACCCAAACCCTTGCAAAACAAACCAACCAGACAAATCCCGCTGTTTTGACAGGTTGTAGGAAGACTGGGCACATGCTGACTCAGTCTCAGCGGCCAAAAAACCCACTGGCCCCTTTACCCATAAGTGTCCTGCTTTCTGAGGATTTGGGTTATACACAAATATAAACTAGAGAAGAGGCAATTCTCCAAACCGCTCAAGTCTTTAAAAAATAGGTTAAAATTTTAACAGAAATGTTTAGCCTGCCTTGTCACCCAATTCCTTATCTGACAGGTTATATTTACTTCTATATATGTCCTTAGCGTATTTGCCTACTGGCTATTTAACCTATGAATACATTTACCATTGTTTCAGCTCACAGGACAATGCACCATGAGCTCATCTGCCTGCCTAGAATGGACAGTTTATTACTGCATCCATTTTTTTCTATGTATTAGTCTGTTTTTAATCCACGACAATACTTCATCTGTCACTCTGTGGTTTCTAAGTTTACTCACAAACTCCTGTAAAAAGCTTTTATCAAACCTTTTCAAAAGGATAGAACTATGTCCATTTGTTCTTCTTTCCACACTAGCTTGAAGGTACTTTCAAAGAACACTAATACATTAAAGAAACACGATTTTTAGCAGCTGGCTGTATTCTAGTTTTCATTTTGCCACCCCCCACTACTCAGCAAAGTTTTTGTGAGCTGTGCTTTCCTCAGACTGAAAGCATATGCTGTGGATTCCAGGTGGGTGATGGTGCAGGAGGACCTGAGAGCATACATCACAACTAGCTTACCTGTTGATCAGAGATGATTATTCTTCACCGCCTCCCTACCCTTAGTAGAATACCTCCACACACTGGAGGCAAGTGAGAACTCCCTGGGCTCCAGCTGAGATACTTGGTTAAAATCATTGCAACCCTGCATCTTTTTTGTTTGGGGAAAAATTCCCATTCTCCTACCATAGAAAAATTCTTAAGAAACCATGTGGACATTGCTATGAAGAAATTCTCTCCGAGCAGACATAAGCCCATCTTTTTCTACCTCCTGCTCCCTTCGAAGCTTGCCTTGGGCCTGTCTGCGTGAGCAGGCTGAGGTACAAAGACACTGCATCAAAAGGAGGCAGCAGGGGACTGCAGGGAGTATCAAGTGACTTCCCAGCCTTATCCCTGTCTCCCTGACATGCAGTATGCCAAGTGAAGGCTGGGAAATGAGTACAGAATCCATCTCGACACCACAAAATACTAGGCAGTGTTTAGGTCACTGTCTGAGACTGCTGCTGACCCAGAATTGTCTCCCCATTTCCTTTTCTCCCCTGCCTGCCAGCAACCCTGTGCCGTTTCTTGAATCAGAGCCCAGGCCACCTTTGTGGTAGACATGAGCACACTGCTCTCTGCTCATGTTCGTTACAAAATACTCGTTCTGATGCAGTTATACAACAGTAATATAATTGTACTGGAAATTGAATAACTGCATTAGCTGAGCTAGTACAGTTTTCCTTCTTTGGGCACAGCTCCATGCCAAGGAAAAACCCAGTCCCTGGAGCATGGCCATTCACGTTCACATGCAAAAGACTATGGAGGTGAATTGTAAGGTCTTTTGTTCATGGCTTACCACTGCCTTGCACAACAGGGACCCACTCCATGGCCCGGCACCCTAAGCACCCCAAAAGTGCTGCTGTAACTATGCAACAACAACTACTAATGCTAGCAGGCAAAGTATCATCCGTTTTAAGCTCTGATTTTATACAATGTTCTGTTTTGTCTTTTTTTAACAGGATTTTAAAAAACTGAAATAATTCAGTTCATTGAAATTCATTCAACCAAAATCAGTTAAAACAGTGCTCAGTTATCTTTGGAATACACAGGCAGCAGCCTGCATAGCCAGGGACCAACAACCAAAAACTCTCATGTTAGAGGGCACCCCATGCCAAGGATGAACAGTGCCCATGCTCCAAAAAGTACTTGCACTTCACCTATGAAATACCGCAGAGCCGCTCGCAGGGTGCGTGAACACAGTGAGGTTTTATCTCGACAAACTGACTGCATGACAGCCTCTTCACAGAAGCCTAAATTTCATCTGAATACTAATGCTGGCATTGTGTTGACTTTACAATGCAGATTTCTCACACTCCCACTATCAGCTCAACCACCGTACAAATTTCCTTCATTACTGCTGTGGCCTCACATTCCAAAACACTCCCTTGCAGGAAATTAC
Organism: Fulmarus glacialis; assembly: GCF_000690835.1. Classification (NCBI taxonomy): domain Eukaryota; kingdom Metazoa; phylum Chordata; class Aves; order Procellariiformes; family Procellariidae; genus Fulmarus; species Fulmarus glacialis. Next base: position 9,374 of record NW_009195957.1, on the reverse strand, counting down.
ATGCATTTCAACACTGACAACAAGCAAGATCTGACAAGTAAATATTCTGCTGCAATGGGATTTGAAATCTGGACTTCGAGTGCTTTCATCTCCAGATGATATCGTATCATAGGCTTTTTCACACTTTAAAATTGTGTGTCCCTTTTGCAAAGCCACAAAAAGAACCACTGAAGAGTGTGAAATTTCAATTAATATTGGCTCCCAAAAGTTAAGCCAATTAGAGAAAAATATTCAGCATATATACCTTTTCAAAAGGCTGAAGATTGGAAAAATCTTTTAAAAAGTATTTTGAAAGAGGAAGAAAAAGAAGTTCTTGTCTTCTCAACTACACGAATGAAAATCCAAGAGTGTAGAGTTGCTACTTCAAGTTGCACAGGTAATATGAAAAGAAAATTATACAGAATCAATATCATCCCTCATTATGCAATGATGAGAATCTATCCCACACAACCAGATGCAAATCCAAATTCTAATTTGAGAAACAATCCAGCTTGTCGCAGATTATCTTTGTTGGTGCTTCACGAATACCAAAAGCCCTTACAGTGGGGAACTGCCATCTACCAAAGTGAGGAAGGAACGCAGCTGGAATGTGCTGTGTTTTGCCAATCCCAGGCTGAGAAAAATTCCCTTTAGGGTCACAGGGCAGGTTTCAGCAGTTTTCAGGCTGTAATATACTGTCAAACTACTACAGCCCAGCAGGAAGAAGATGCAGTTCATTCCATGACGGTCCTCTCCTCTGCTGTTTGCGCAATTCAGCACCAATTCTAGGCAACAGAATAAAATTCAGCTCTATGATACAAGTAGGCATGACTTCCATACTTCAGACCCTTTCTGCCATTACTTTGTGCCATCATGCCTACGAAGCCCTGAGACCAGTTCAACGGGCAGTAAGCTGTGCCTGAACTGTACCACAGGCACCAGTACTGCACCGCGCTTACCTTATGCCCCGCTTTTAATAGCTTCAGCTATTATCTGTGTGTGTAACAACCAGCTTTCCAGTTTCTATTTCATATGAACGTCATCATTTCAGTGCTCTATGTGTCCCACTGCATCACACACATCTATATCCATGCCCTGGTGGGCAGCAAACACATGTGAAAGAGCCAATTGTCAGTGCCTGTCAAAATGGTAAAAGGCTCAACTATACCCACCTGTCCCTTGGTGGGTCTGGATTTCTTTCCTCTACCCATACACTGAGTTTCACATGCATGTTGGAACACGGTATCTATGAGCCTGGTACCTGTCTGTCCTTTTGGTTAAAATCAGCCAGCATTTAAAGAAATTACTGGGGAAAGGAGTGACCAGCCTACAAGGCAACACGGTTGCATGAGTTGTGTATCCTTTGGAAACCAGGAAATGAAATAAGTAATTGGATTCTGTAATAATTGACTTTGTCTTAGTGGGTCTGAATTAATCCAAAGGATTAATATTTGTGAAAAGAAAGAAGGAAAAACTCACGATCTCATTTATTTTTCTTCCCCAACTATCTGCTGCCAGCACAGGTTAGTGTTTCTCCTCTTTGTTTACTGCGGTTCATTTTATCTTCAGGCAGGCATATATTTTAATCTGAGCTATTCCAGGAAATTCTGTAGATGTTGTAGCATTGCTGCAGATTTTCACCAAGGTAACTAAACTGAGAAGGTATATAAATATATATTTTGTCTCTTTATTTTGCTTGGTTTTCAGTTCTGTGCCCAGCCTCTCAGTTCTCTACATTTGCATTGCTGCATCAAGTCTCCACTTCAGAGGAATATTCCCCGAAGTCCCTGTTCCTTGAAACATAGTATTTTCTTTAGAAGGCAGAAATGACTTTGTGGTCTGACACTGGAATACCTGAGGGATTTCTACTGAACTTACCGTGTGAATGTTGACAGAATCAGCAGGAGACAAATAGAAGTTTTACTCTGCTAAACAGGGTCATGGAAATGCCACTGTATATATAATGGAATGTATAAATCCCCCAACCCCTTTGTTCATTGTTCTGCAAGAACTTGCTTAAACTAAACTAAACAAAAAACACTTGTGCAGCAATTCTGTTAGATTGCACCAACAACAGAGGAATAAACGAATATGCTAGTCACAGTCTATAGCAGTCTCTCTCCAAAATTCCTTGTTTTCTACCATACTGATTTATGCCTATGCAGAAGATGACTTATCATGCACAGGTATATTATTAATGTTATGTTAGAGGTAATATATACGGCAAGGTCTGCAATAATAAAACAGTCACTGGACTTTGGTTGACAAAATAGGAACAATCAATACCTGTGAATACCTCCTGTGTTTGACTTCTCACTGGCAGAGTTCCACCAGTGGGAATATCCCTGGGAGACAATGCTCCACTTGCTACTAAAATACTCTAGTCTCATCTTAATTTGGAGTGCACATGGAGAGAAGAGGTAAAACAGCCACTTCCAACTTTATTCATTCTTAAGTAATTAAAAAAACAGTGCCAAGCAGAAAGACTCCAGAAAACTACACAGTAAGGGTGGAGAAAGAGTGAGAGGACAGGACCAAGTGAGTAAACAACTAATACTAGATTAGGATAGATTTATACCTCATTCTGACCTACTTCTCTTTACAAAATGGGGTGAATTACTTCAGACATGTTTTAAGTTATATGTGTGCACTCTCTGTCACGCTGCACGCTTTCCTCAATCTTCTTTCTTCTTAGAGAGAAAAAAGACAGAAAAATTGAAAAGAAATGTATGCTACTCCCCATGTATGCTTCTCAGAAAAAGGCCACAGGACATAGCAAGGTATGCAAGACCTTTACCATTTATTCTAAATCGGTAACATGACTAAATCTGCATTTGACATCTATAAGCACAAGAAAACCCAGGGCACAGAGGGCAAAAAAGCAGCTGCACACACACACACAAAATAGGGAGAATATGCAGAAGCCGAGTCCTACAGTTCTGAGGACCGCATTAAGGAAGGGTAACATGACATGTCTCTCCCATCCCTTTCTGGGTTGCATGTATAAAAATATCTCTAGCCCACTTCAGTTCCTTTGATGCAAACAAGTTTGCATCAGTGTAACTGAGGGTATGTCAACATGGCATTCAAAGGCATAATTTTGGATTGTGTGGATATAGTCAACTTTTAAAATACCTAGTTCATGTACTCAAAGCACTGTAGCTGTGGATGGAGTCCAATACACGTTTTCTGACAATGTTGCCAGAAAAGATAAACTACTGAAATTTTGTCCAGACCGGGTCCCATTATAGAACCCATTCAACTTCATTTTCTTTCCAAACTGAGGATAAACTAGCCACAGAGATTTAAAAAAAATTAGGATGCAACTCTTTATTTGGGTTATTCTGACCATAGTACTGTGACACCATGTCTAGTGGCATTAGTATTGCAGTCAACAGCAGTAAATTAAACATGCTTGGGACTGTGCTGGCACTGAGGCAACTGGGACACAAAAGCCAACTGAGACAGAACAGCCACACAAAAACCTCTTACCCCTCCGTACTGGATGGCTGCACCCATACTGCCCACTGAGAGAGGCTCTGGCCCATGCCTACTCCTGATCCATGGCCAGGATTTATGTATAAGTACAAGCACGGTCAAAATTGTGCCAGCACAGCGTTGAAGTGAGCCAGAGACCAAGCTAAAGGATTGGATCTCTGCTCACCCACGTTGCTTAACTCTTAGATCATGTTTTGGGCTACTCTGGGTCTCTCCAAGACACCCAAGGACAGCTTGGGGGAGAGCTCACGCCAGCGACTATCTGCAACAGGCAGTAGAGGTATAACTGCACCAGGGGTGGCTTACAACAGTCCCAGCTTCAGACCCTCAAACTCTTCCATATATCCTCCTGCCACATCCCAGAGCATGCCACACACCTTGTTTACACTGCACAAACAAGACTGCAGGGAGCTGCCACACAGGTATCACATTATTTCAGGCAATTCAACCTGAAAAGGAAAAGAGCCACAAGATAATATTTATGTCTTTGGGCCTCAAAAGCACCACTTGAAGCGCAGGGAGACCCACAGCCAAGTACCACACAGCTTGGAAGAACTCTGCGTACTCGATAAAGAGCGTGCCCTGAGTAATCTGGATGTGAGCCAGCTTGCCCCAAATTGCTCTGCTCTGTAGCAGTACAGAAACAGCTTATGAGGTATTGCAGAGATGCAGAATAACCCACTGATTCTTCCATTCCCCTTTCTACGTCCATTACATCTAGAGCCTTCCCTTCCTCACCCTAAAATATCCTCTCTAAAACTTTCATAGCATAGACAATATGAACTTCAGTTTAGTGGTCCCTTTGAATCCTTTACAGACTCTCTTGTGCCCTGGGTATTTATCCTTGAACTGTCTGGTACTTCGGGTCAATTTTAAAGTGGCACTCAAATCCAGATCTGAAGGTCTATCTATACCATAAACCTCTACTTTTGCCCTAAAGCAGTCCAGTCTGAAACTACCACGCTTCCAGCTCACCCAATTCACCCCTTGACTGCCTTTTCCTTCAGTTTGTTCAGCTTAGGCTGACGGTTTGAGAATGGGAGGTCAGTAAGTGATTGTTCCACAAACTCCCTCATATTCCTTGCTTCCGACCCCCAGTTCTCCGGTACCTCTCTCTGCTGTCCATATGAAGAGACCAGCTGGAAAAAGAGCCAAGAAATTCACACATCACTTCCGAGGAGGCCTCTATTTTGCAGTTAAGAAGCACAAAATGTGGGCTGCTCTGCTGCGCATCATGAAGAGAGATACAGATGGTGTAAGACAGCTCTCGTGGTTCAGAATAATTGAGAGGGAACCTCAGGATAGACCTTACATATCAATGTAGACATATTATACTTCCTTGCAGATGGCGCACACCACAGCCTATAGATGTACCAGAAGCTCCTCATCCCACAAAAGTAAAAGCTGTATGCCTTCTAAATAAAAAAAAACCAGCACCACACAGCTAAAATGAAGCAATCAATAATCTTGCCACTAGGTCTATTTCTTGAGTTTGACAAGGTGCCTGTCTGATCAAAAATAAAAAATATCGTCTCTTTCTTAAATTATGGATACAAAACGATTTCAGTTTTGCTGGGTACACACAGAAGAGAGAGGATTCTCTCCCTCCTTTTTGAATGACACTGGGGATATTTTGTTTTAATCAATTAAAGTCTGACGCTGCTACACTGCAATCAGAATAAGAAGTTCTGGCTATATTATACTTTTTCCCCTTTCCTAAGCTGTTTCTACTTTCTTGCTGCAAAATGCTTCTAACTGTAAATTATTTCTGCATTTCAGATTTATACAGAAATATGTATAAACCAAATGAAGAAAAATGAAAATATATTCATGCAGCTGTTTCTGCCTATCACCTTTAATCTTTCATGCACTTTAAAATATGTGCTTCCCACAAAGGGAGAGAGAGATCTATTTTTGCTTTATGCGAATATAAAAGTAATTTGTTGCCATAGCAATATTTTTCCATCCAAATGCTCTGAACACCACAGTTGCTTCAGGTTTTGGGCAAACTGTAACTATCCCAAAAAACCGTGCAAAGCATTATGCTTTAATAACCTCTTCAGTTCCATTATAATCACATCTTTCTGCTAGACATTATTAACAAAAAATAATTCAATACAGATGTTTATGTCTATACAAGCTTACTCCTAGAGACCACTTTCAAAATCATTTGCTTGCATCTTGTTTAATTCAATTTCCATTACATTTCTCTAGAATGGACTGAAAAAAACCCATCCCAATCCCTACCCAGTGGGCAAAATTCTGAAGCCCACAGGAACTGTGCACGAATGTAAGAGGTTAATCCCCTGCATGCTGTACTTTTTTAAATTCCCCCCCACCCCCTTGCATAGTGCTCTTTAGTAGGGTTCTCAGAGACGTTAGCCCTGTTCATTTCCATAGCAACCCTACCCACAGAGCAGAACAATTTGTTAAAATTGTTGGGGTTCAGCCTTTGAAAACAGCAATACCACAAAAACTGGTATGAGAAGCCTCCCAGGGCTTGGGCTAGGAATCATAGAAGCACCATTTTTTTCACCTTAACTTTGATCCTGTCCAGGGAACAGCAACTTCCATGGCTCTGGGAGGACATTTCATGCAAGTTGGAACTATGGATTATGGTATGCAAATACAGTGCCAGGTTGAAGCTTACTATGTATTCTTATTGCAGTATTACACAATGTTTAAATACAGATAAAACAGAAACCAAATGAAACATAAAATCCTCAAGATCTTAATAAAAAAAACCAAAACCAGAACACAGAGATGTTGGCAGCTTTCCACTCTCTTCCACCTACACCTTAAGAGCGATTTCACAACACAGGGGATTTGTGTAAATTGTGGCCGACTGCCCCAGCCCACTGGCAGCGCTTCCAGGCGTGATGCCACACTAACTGCATCAAAACCTCCACGCTGGCCACCTGGTGCTCATACATATGGTGAAGTTCTCCAGATGTGACCAAAGCTGAATCACTGTGCAGCTCATTTGGAAAGAAGGCACTGTATGTGTGCGTGTCGGTTTTTTACTGTTTCTGACTGGACAGGAGTTGTGCACATGTAACTGTCCTTGTTACCTTGCACACATTTTCACCAGCTCTTGACTGCTTGTTCGGCTGTTTTGCTGCCTCCACTCTTGAGCCTGTAAACCCTTTGGGGATATTTATTATATATCCCACAGGGCCCCAGCCTGGTAAGCTTTTCTGTAAGAGTACAATATAAACACTAAATAAACATACTTGTTATAGGCCAGACATGCTAACACAGTATCTTATTTCTTAAAAAATCTATCATATGCTTTCTTAATCCAGATGTAAATCATGATTTACTGTTGTATTTAAATTGTCACCATCTGTTTAAAGAGGACATGAAATGCAAAATGGTCTTTTTTTCCACTCTCTCACAGCCAACCTGAAACGCAACATGCATTTTGTACTTCTGAATACAACTGACTCCGCTGCAGACGGCCCTTCTTTCATGCAATCATTGCACCGACAGTGCCTGTATGTGTCTTTTATATAGCAACACAGAGAGGGGAAAGAGAGAGCACAAAAGAGCAGTGTAATTGCAAGCCCATGAAAAGTGAGTCTTCAACAGATAGATTCTTGCAGTACACAAATTGCCATAACATACTTTCCTTAAGGTGAAGTTTCCTGGTCAGCTTAAGACAAACTAAATCCACATACTACTGCAAAAACATGAGAGTTCTTGCCTCCCCTTTTGCCCCAGTCTGCAAGTTTCTGTCCACTCCCTTCTATCAGCATTAAAGCAAGACTGGGAAATTGATCTAGCCAAAAGCATTTTTCTGGTTTTGAGTTTTGCCAGGTTAGTCTTCAGTCAGATCAGTTTCCAGATCTGGCTGATCATGCAACCAGCCACGTAAACCCCAGTGCAGGAATGAAATTACCCCTTTCAAGGGCATCACACACAGTGCAAATGGAGGTCAGTTAATCCCAGTTGTGAAAGAACGCTCTTAACTGACTAGATTTCATATTGATAGTATTCTCTCAAGAGTAATACACAAAATAACTATCAATCAGTATGTGTCAGGCAGTTTACTGCCAGAGGAAACAACTTAACCATAAACAATGTTTCTGCAAGACAGGTGCATATTTAGATCACTATTTTACAGATAAGGAAAAAAACTGAACCACATTAACTTTTATCCCTAAGGTCAAAGAGAAAATACATAAAGCAGGATAGAAGGTGAGATCTCCTGCCTCTGAGGTCCTGTACCTTAACTACAAGGCTACCTTTCTTCGCATATGCACCTCTCTTTCATGTGTGAGTGCATACACATACACATACAGATTTATGTTTCATAAAGAAATGTGTCTAACACTATGAAAAATTGATTTTTGTGGTCAAAAACAAAATAACAACTAACTTTATAAGCTCTAAATTATAGGAGCAATAGAGAAAATTAACAAGCAGAATGTGCACAAAAGAATGTTATATAGCATCATACATAGTTAGACTTCATTCTTAGTACCGAAATTGTTAACTGGTTTTTACACCTTGGAATAACTAATAAAGACCCATTCGATATTTTACACTGCTGACTTCTAAATGTGTTTTGAGATGCCTTTTTTTAAATGTGAAATTCAAATAATTTTGGTTTACCAATAATCAACAGGTGTTAACAATATCATTGCATCAAGGTATAGTGCTTATTACTATTATTTTATTGTTAAGTTCAACTAAATACCACTTGATAGGTAGGGAACATAAACTACTTCAAACACAATGGCAGATGAGCTCTGGTTTTGCTTGTATCAACGTCATAGTTTTAGAAACGCCAGCTAACAAAGAGCTTTATTGTACCTTATGCGACAGATGATCAGGCACTGAACCATTTTCCTTCTGGCTGCCTACTTTCCCTCCAGTCAGGCAGTTCCACAACTGGCAATGCTCCAAAAGACATGGAGATTCATAAATGCAAATATATATTAAATATGCAAACATTATGGATCAGTGTGCCCTGAAATATGCATGTACTTAAAACATAGCAACATAGTTTTCTGATAATATGTAATGACATCTGACAGCTCATATTCTAAACAGATTTCCTTCTGGAAGAAGAATTAGTGGGGAATACAAATAGCGGGATACAAGAAAGTAAAATACAAGTATGTTTACAAGAGGAAAGAAAATGCAAGGGCAAATATAAAACTCCCCAGTGTCGATCATGCTACAGAAACTCCTGACCACATTGCAGTACACAGTGCAGAAGGTCTGTCCCCCCAAATCACACGGCAGAGGGCTTGGGAGAGTCTGGGAAAGGAGGGATGTGAACTTGGGAGCAGAGGTATGCCGACGAATCTGCAAGCATGCAGGCTTCCCAGCCAAACTCTTCTGGAAAGAAGGATGAAGCAACTGTAAAGATACTCGAGGGGGCAGATACACAACCCTCACAGACCTCTCCAATCCACGGCTCATCTATCACGCTTTAGGTCAGGGCTTTACCCTTCGTGAGGTCAAGGACTTTTTCCTCCTTTCACACAGTGAAGCATCCATCAAAGTTGTGCAGTAAGCAGCTTCACCAGCTGGAAATAATGTCCCAGAGAAAGATTTTATTTAAATAGGCAAAATACTGGGAGGGCCGATTCTCAGAGTTGCCTAAACGCCCTTACGCCACCCTGACAGCCAAAGGCAGGCATGCGGGATTACGGTCCCGTGCGGAGAAGGCAGCTTGGTGTCGGGCTAGCATAGAAAACCGCAACTGCAGCCTGTGCCCTTGACAAGTCCGAGGAAATGGAGCCATGGGCAGGGCAGCGCTGGGCCGCCCGACCACCGGCCTCAGAAACTTGCACCTGAGGCACCCCGCGGGGCCTCGCCCCGAGGGGCTCATGAGGAGCGAACCCTCCCGGAACGACGGACCCCACCGCCCCGCACCTGCCGGA
>NW_009195956.1:13705-23447 GCF_000690835.1 Fulmarus glacialis | reverse complement strand
TGCTGCCGGCGGCAGCGCCCGCGCCGCAGCTTTCCGCCCGCCTGCGTGCTGAGTTTTGTTGCCTGTTTTTTTTTCGGGTAGCGAGGTGGGAATAAAAGTGTTTGCAGACATAAGCAAGCCACGCACTTGCACAAATGTCTTTGATCCTCCGTAGTTACTATTTAATCCCGACCTTTTTCGCTTTTCAAGCAGTTTCAACAAGATGGGGTTCTTCATTCTCTTCCCTTGGCAGCTTTCCGGAACCAAAGATCCTGTCCGAAGCCTTTTGGAAACCCAAGTAGAGGACATAAAATCCAAGCAAACTGCATTAGCCAGGTTACATTGTCTGTGTGCTCAGTGGCACCTGCAAAACACCTGAATAGGTTTCGTAAGATGTTCTGCCTGGGGGGAAAAAAAAATCTTGAATGCTGATGAGTCTGGCTCTAGTCTTTGCTATAGTCCCTGTAGTCTGCCCAGCAGAGAGACATTTGACTTAATTCTCTGTTGTTCCAGAATCACCTCTCAGACTTGCTTAAAAATTGTTACAGCTGCTGTTCTGAGCCCCTGGTTTGAAGCTTTAAGCAACAGGTTACACATCACAGTAATCACCTTAACTTAGTTCTCATGTAACCTTTTGTCCCCAGAAACTTGTTCTTACTGATTCAGTTGATGTATTGCTAACTTCTGCTGAGCTGTGCTCCATTGAAAAAGGTTCAAGCATGGAAATATCCATAATAAAAAATCAAATAGGCATATCCCAGTGAATGCTAATGTCAACAATAAATTTAGTTTTTCTGTGATACGAGTATTGAAAATGATTTTTCATGGGATGCAAACAAGTAGGAATCACGACAGAGAAGCTGGTTAAAGGCAGATGACCTCTCTGAGCAATTCAGTAAGACACGGATCAGCCTTCAGCCACAAACACAAAGATTAGCTATAGAGGGAAATGCCAATCAAAGGGGATAGTTAGCCGAAAATAAAGATCAGGGTAGAGAAAGGTCTATCGTTACACAGAAAGAATTTGTATTAAGAACCTCCTTTTCTGTGCAGAGACATGCAACAATTTTCTTCTTTTTTTAATGCACCAAAGTGTCCATTCGTCTTTCTTCTGGGTCTGTTTTTTTCCCAGATTCAAACACGTTGCCTTCCTGTTTGATATATTCCACATTGTGTTGGATCTTCAAACAGCATTGGTGGTACTGCCCCACTGAGGTAGAGGTCCACTGAATGCAAGTTGTACAAAGCCAGTGGTGATCAAAAGCATTGTGGCCAGATGATAAAAAGTAATAAACCAATACAGGTAACACAGGGGTTGACAAGTTTTCAAAAGGGTTAGAAGAAATTATTATGTATCATCTGTTCTTTTTTCAGTAGGTGTGAGTCCCTGCAGAGTCAGATAATGTGCAGTCACAGGGTCAGAGTTGATCCTGATTAGTCTGTGTTATTCAATTACCTGGATGGGTGGGAATAGATCTTCATCTTTATCATCAAAAAATGACAGCCCTAGTGTACTCTGAAGATGGCAGAGGTAGTGTAATTAAGAAATGTTGATGAGGGGTGTACAAGTTTGACATGAAAATGAGATCCCTTGAGCAACTCTATGGAAATTAAAAGGTTAAGCAGTAAACGCTTAGGCATGCAAACAGGACAGGTGTTAAAGATGAATCAGGAACAATCAAATACCTAATAACTGCCTGAGCTGCTATTTTTATACAAAACCTGCACATTTATTTGTGTGGACTGTGTTTGCAATGAATGCAGCATCTATTTACAGAGTACAGAAGCTAACTGGATGTGTTGATAAAATGATTTCTAACAATATTGGCATCTAGGTAGTCACAGTTAGGCTTCAAAATTTACTGTCAAAAAGGGGTAGTTCATACTTAATGCTTCTTTTTTCCATGTGTTTGATACAGATCAACAGCAACTTGGCCCACATGTGCAAATTCATCTTTGCAACTGGCAAGTCTAGAAAAAAAAATTCCCACCAAAATGGCAAGCTCAATCTCTACGGTGAATAAACATCAAAAATCCATTGCAAGAATAGGAAATCTGAAAATATTCCTTTAGGCTTTCAACAGTCGCACATGGCATCTCATTGCTGAACATTTAATTTCATAGTCTATTCAGTACACATTTTGAAAAGGTGGGAAATCCTAGACTTTGGATTTGTTGACAGTTTAAAGAGCGGGAGAAAAAAAAAGGAAAGTGATCACGGTATATAGTAATGGATCAAATTCAGCTAAGACAGTTTAACTAAATATTTTTAAACAAAAAACTTCATACAATTGGAACCAGCAGGTTATAATATTTCCTAAAGCATTTACAGTTACCTCTTTAGTACCGATCTATGGCACTGCTCTTACATAATAAATTACTTTAGCATATTACGTTATAGAGAAGTGATTGCATCCAACGATTCATGAATGTATAATTCAATGCACAATGCTTTTAATGAAATAGGTTTGCAGACTGAAGTTAGTTTACTTCTGTCTACAACCTGAACAGGACTGAGTAGTTTTTAAAAGTCTGCTTAAGATTAGGCCCTGATGAGAACAAGGTGTACATAATAATAATCATTACAGAAATTTTTGATTCACGTATCCCAGGCTAAGTGACTGTAGTCTCCATTTGTCTTGGCAAGTACAGCAGTTGGTGCTGACCTAAGTCAGATTTGATTCCTCATTCAGTTCTCTAGTAAGGCACTTTATATTGTGTGCTGAGTTCTTGTCTAAGTACTTTCACTTCATAAAACGCAAGGCAGGCCTAACAACAAAGGTTCAATGTGAAGCGCTACTACACATCGTTTGCTGTTCTTTCTAAGAGCTTCCATTCTAGCTTGGAAAAAGACACCAACAGAAGAATTATATCATCGACTGAGAAGCTTTGAATTGTAAGCAGAAGATACAATTTCTCTTCAAGGGGCTCTTGACATCTCTCAAACATACTTTTACTATTCCCCTGATTAATCAATTCAGGAGCACTTAGCACACAGATCAACTTATTTGAGGTTTATTGCTGTAGGTAGGAAGCCAGCTCTGAGTTCTGTGCTAGACACATACTTATTCTCAGTGTCCTCTGGTCTCAAAACACTGTGGACCTCCTGTCTGGCACATTTTCTAGGCATAGATTTAACATCCTTTCACTGAAACGGAAACTTCATCCTGGTGACATCCTTAACGTTTTCTGATTGCCGGTCATCTCAGCTGCAGATTTTGTGGTACGCTTACATATATTTGTGTGTTTATGTACATGCATGCTTACATGTACCACAATGGAGTTTAGAACAGTGTCATTTAAAACAAGAGCAATTGCAATTACTCATTTTCAAGATAATACTGACAAAAAACCCCAGATAGATAGTTGTTTTACATTGGAAGACAGAAAAAAAATGTCCACCGCTTTGTAAAAGATGTGAGTTTGTCTCCTTTATGCGCTCAACCTGTGTTAGCACGTACCCAGTTTTGCTAGCTTGGGAAAATCCTCACTAAAAGCCACTGCACAAATGCATGAAGGCATAAGAACACCAACATGCTTCTGTGTCAATTAAAAAAAAACCACCTCCTTGTAAGATCTTCGAACATAATGTAAGATCTTGCTGTGTGTTACAACTTTTTTTTTTCATTACCTCCTTTACACATTACCTCCATTGCCTATGCTGCCACTGTATGTCTCTGTGGAGACAGACCCTCCAAGGCCAATTCCTTGGGGATGGAATCCAATGTCCCCCAATCCCTCTGTTCCCTCAGACAATGCTACGTCATGGAACAGTCAGGTATCACAGTACCCTGTAGCAGCAACTGTCCTTCTATCCAAATATTCCTGGCCTGCTTTGTATATCTTGCCTAACATGTAGTGCTACAGTCCCCAGATGAAGGATTTTTTGCTGTGCCCTATCATTCCCCTGCAAATTTAAGTTAATTTTGTAATATCTCTTAATATACCATTTCTTGGAATTGCCAGAGTATGTTTATTAATATAAACATTTTTTGGTCTGGGAAATTAATGACAATTTGCACGTACGAGGTAATCTGTAACAGAGCAATCCCACAATAACAAAACCAAAATTTTAGATGAGTATAGATTTCTTAGAATAGCACATGTACAAACACAGTTAAAGAGCACAACATTAAAAAGCTAAAGCTTCAGGAACAATTGTATAGTAGGCAACCAAAATTCAACAGACAGGCACGTTATTTCACAGACACGTTTCCTAAAGGTAGCTTCTGAGATGTTTTCCCAGGAAGGGATTGAACTATTGTTAAGCACTGTAAATCCTAATAATCTCTTGGACTGCCTTATACATGAACCTGCAATGGATGAAATGAGAAAAACTGTGACTAAGGCCGTGATCAAGACTGTTTGAGAGGATATGTGTCCAGAAATTCATCAGAAGTGTAACAGTGCAAGTGTGCAACTAAACATCTGAGAAACAAGGTTTGCTGGAAGTAATGTAGTAATTCAGACAGTTCAGTTAGATGGAGCAAAAAAGGTTAGAGCTCTTGGTCACAAAATCCTTCACATCTGGCACAGATGAGGTAGAGAGGCGTCATGTGATGAAGAGCTCACATGCCAGAAAGCTTGCCCATTTTTTTTCATGTTTTCCATTCTATTAGACTAACGAAAAATGTAACTTGAACATCGACCATCTTGACTTCATCTTAATTCTAAACCGAAGTGTAACATTTGCAGGAGTAGTAGGAAATAACATTCCCCTTTTGAGCTGAACATCTTGGATCTGCTGGAATAGCTGTAAAATACTGTTTTCTCTTTTCACAGTCACCACAGTTACTATGTTAAGCTACTTCATAAAACTTGACTTTACATTTGTACAGTTTAGAATAGAATATTTCAGTTGTAAGGGAGCTACAATGATCATCTAGTCAACTGCCTGACCACTTCAGGGCTGACCAAAAGTTAAAGCAAATTATTAAAGACATTGTCCAAATTCCTCTTAAACACCGACAGGCTTGGGGCATCAACCACCTCTCTAGGAAGCCTGTTCCAGTTTCTGCTGCTCAATCTGTTCTCTGCATCTATGTATCTCTCCCACTCTTCAAGATGACTTCTTTTTAAAATCATCTAATATTTTACAAGATACTTTATCAACTGGTGGAGTACTCCTGTCATTAAAAGTCATGTAAAAGCTTTTGTAGAAGTTCAAGCCATTTTATAAGCTACAAGATATTCACTTATCAGTGAAGCACGACATCTATATGGCAGTTAAAGATTCTACCCCTCAAAAAGTCACCTAGTTCTAGGTTAAAAACAGTAAGAGCCATAAACCAGCTAGGTTTCAAAAAGGAAGTGGAAAAAAACTGGTGGGAAATTAGGTAAATGCCATTTCCTTACCAGCATATTTGACCAGGGTTAATACTAACCAATGTTAACTAATAAGCTTGTGAAAAGCACCACTGAACTTCAAAGTTCTCAGGGCCCCTTCTCTGCTGACAAAATGCACTGTCAAGAAACATAGAAATGTGCTTGAGGCAGGTGTCGGAGTTGACAGTCACTAAATCACAGCCATTTCCTACATTTCCATGTAGATGACCTTTAAGTACTGAGATGGTTCTTGGTGATCTATTTTGATCTGAGCTATGTCAGAAGGATTTCCTGCAAAGATCCTGCGCACTATAGACTTCAGAAAAGCAGTCAAATGACAAACAGTGTAAAAAGTTTTATTTGCTCTGTATCTTGCAACAAATCAAGTTTAATTCATCCACAGTATTTTCTCAATTATAGTCTGTCACAAAATATGGACAAAAGCATCTTTTTTTTTGCATACACTGTGTCTCCCAAGTGCTAAGAAAAACAAACAATTATAGCAGATTAAGAACAAACCTACAGCATTCGTTTACTTTAGCCGGTTCTGATACAGAGGCATACTTTTTTATTTGAGAGTCAACTCCAAGAGACTTAGCTAATTGTACAGCATTTGTATCATCACTAATTAGCGTCCCAAGAGCCACAAGCAGTCTAAAAATGGCTTCAAGATCGTGAACAACTTCCATAACTGTGCTGATTACTGATAAACATTGAGCTTTGCCCTCAATGTTGTTGACTTTATGTAAACATACAGCATAGTTCAATGTCAGTGTGGCAAGTGCAATGTGGATGTTCTTATTATTGCCTGATTTCATTTCTATTGCTTGTGTCATTATTTCATCTCTCTGTTCCATCATGAGCTTCTGGCCTGCCTGGCTGACAAAACAATTGCAAAGAGCTCTAAGTGCCAACAGCTGGTTTGCTTGCTTTCCTTTAGGGTTCAGAAATTTAAGGAGAAGGATGATAAATTGTACATGATCCTTTTCACTGCAGAAGTTCTCATTCACAGTGGGATGCCTGACAGACAATCTAAGAATGTCTAGGGCTGGAAAGACAATATCTAAGAAACAAAACAAAAAAAATTAGCATTAATATTGCATTATGTGCAAATGTGCTCGTGAGTTTCTTTCAGATACAGACATTCTTAAACGCCTAGCTTTGGGAACAGACTGTAACAGTTTCATGCAGAAGGAGATTCAGGTAAAGCACAAGTTGTTTGAAATTCATAGGCAAGTATTGACAAACCCATTCTAGTAACACTTCAATTAATCACAAAAAACCTGCTCCTTAATTTAGGTTAAATGCAGTGCTTTGCAAAAAACCTTAAAATCTTTCCTAAAAGCTCTAATTGATAACACTGAAGGCAAGCACAAAGTATGATAATCCAAAAAGGTCTCTGAAAGCTTCTCAGTGACTGAACACCCCTACACAGGCAGCATCTCCCTTTGTCCTCATTCCATATCTTACAGTTTAGTATATCTACAAAACTGCTTACAGAAAGAAAAATGAGAAAAAAATTTTTAGATTACCTTCAACTCTCAGACATAATTTGCAAAGGAAAAAAAAAAAAAAGAAAAGATGTCCTCAACTCATCAGCTGGAAATCATTGTAAGGAAACTGAACTTAAAGAGTTTGTTCAGCAGCTCCCCACCACTTTACCAAATTTAAAATGTATCTGGCTCCTTGGGTCTACTATCAGTATCCCATGCTTATAACCAAATCAAAGCTGAACCTGCTTAGCTACTTATTGAGCAGTCTTTCCTGCAGATATGCAGAATCTTGAGAATTAACACTTTGTACAACACACAGAGTCTGAAAGATATGAAGACATTAGCCATCACCAGCTCCCACCTGTGCAAAACATAGTTTAAGTGATGTTATATAATGAACATGAATTTTTACTACCAAAATATTCTTCCTGTTAATAAATCTTTAACTGCAATTTCAAGAAAACAGTTCATTTTAACTGCGTATTTAGGTATTTGTATATGCAATGTATCTATTTTTTCCAGAATGTGCAGTAACAACCAAAAGAAACTTTCCAATCCATCAGTGCTGACAATGATACATTATCAAATGAAATTGTATCACCTACACTTGCATTCATTCAGAATGTCATTTCACTAATGCAGTTCTAAGCACATAGCCTAGCTTCAGTAACTTCTCTTCTACTATATTAAACAGGAGCTACTTTTGAGATTTTTTAATAATTTATCTCCATAATTTCATCTCTCATTTGATAACAACTTAGGACTCCAACCTCACACTTCTTTGCTCTATTTCCAAACAAACCTCACACCTCTTTCTTGAGGATGCTCCTGCTAATGAAATAACCATGACTGATGTTTGTATCAAGTTTCTCCTTTATGTTTACTTGTTGTGCCAACAACAAAACCTGACAACCATTTCCCAATTTTGCAATTCATGCCACTGCCTCTGCTACTGATCAGTGCTATTAGCATCTGTTTATCATCTTCTGGTTTCTGCTTGGGTTATAAACTCTTTGGGACAGAGTGTTGCAAGTATCTACCTTCTGGCCAGTTCACTGCTCTCCATAAAGTCTCAAGCTGCTGTGCTGTAGGTGTTTCTGCAGAGGTGTTGCATGTTGCAGACAGCAACTTTTCTAGGATTATCAAGTCATCTTCTGTAAGCTTATGTTCTTCAGTTGCACTGCCATTAAGTTCCTTTAATTTGCCTGTAAGACAAATAGAAGAGGCATGGCTTTCTGACATTAGAACTTCACAAATCCAGATTGTGAGTAAAATACCACAAAAACACTCTACAAACAAGTTACAACTATTGTAATTGTTGGGGGGGGGGCGTTCGATTTTTAAACATTACTTTTCCCAGTTTCATCATCTTTCTAATTTTAAGTTTTAATCATCACAATGATTGCTACTATTAAGCCCCCTCTAATACTGCAACACAGAGATTCAGAATTCACATCTTAGCCTACATGCAGGCAAAAATGCAGAAAAGAATCACACGACCGTTAGTTCTCATAACTGAAATACCATTCCTTTTTTGCTCTTTTCTATTATTAGGTAGTAAAAACAATAAAGTACGTACATGTTCTTAGTGTTAAGTTACCACAGTTTTTGTATTTTTATTATTTAAGTGCCATAAGCAAAATATGATTGCACCATGTCCTATATTCAAATTTCAATGTAATTTAAAAATCAAAGTGTTGGAAAAGTTATTTTAATGCACAGCATTTTGCTTAAAATGGATCTAGCATTAAGCACTGCCAATCATGGTTCTTCCAGAATTGATGAGGGCCACATCAATGAACACACAAGCAGGCAGCATTACATTAGTACACCCTTATGAGTTTCATAGTATGGACAAAAATCAACTGTGGGCCTCTCATGAAAAAAAACGTACAGCTGTTAAATCTTTCCCAGTCCAGCCATAATCTTTACAAGTGCATTTAACCATGCACTGTTACAAAACTTCAGAAAACTCAGTAAACCTAGTTTTCAGATTCTAAGCTTCAAAAACCAAACAACCCACTAAGCCTGTGGCTGATATGGTTATCCTTCATGAATATTGGACAAAAATGAACTAATGCAGTTTGTTTTTAAGACTACGTAAAAGTCTCTGCTTTGCTATAACGTAGCAGAATGAAAGTCAGCTAGTTTTGCTGTTCTCCCTCTTAGTAAGTTCTGGACAAAATTTTACTGTAAAATCTCTGCAAAACTAAGAGGAGGCTGAATCTATTTACTAGCGACAACCTCCCAAAAAAAATTTTCTAGTTTGTGAATCTTCTACCTTCTCCCCGAACAAACAAATACCAGAGCGCAAGAACATTCAGGGAAACAGGACAAGGCTGACTGAAGATTCCGACTGGTATTTTTAAAGAGAAAATGAGACCTGAACAGTATGTAGAAGGGCAATACTGCAGGCAGAAGGCCTCAGAGGGTCCCAGAGAGACACTGACCAGCTTGAGAAGTGGACCCATGCAAACTTCATGAAGTTCAACAAAGACAAGTGCATGGGTCCTGCACCTGGGTTGGGGCAATCCCCAGTATCAATACAGGCTGGGCGATGAATGGATTGAGAGCAGCCCTGCAGAGAAGGACTTGGGGATACTGGTGGATTAAAAATTGGACGTGAGCCGGCAATGTGCGCTTGCAGCCCAGAAAGCCAACTGTATCCTTGGCTGCATAAAAAGTGTGGCTAACAGGTCGAGCGAGGTGATTGTCCACTCTCATGAGACCCTACCTGGACTACTGCATCCAGCTCTGCGGTCCCCAGCACAAGAAAGACATGGACCTGTTGGAGCAGGTCCAGAGGAGGACACACAAATGATCAGAGGACTGGAACACATCTAAGATGAAAGGCTGAGCAAGTTGGGGTTATTCAGTCTGGAGAAGAAAAGGCTCCAGGGAGACCTTATTGCAGCCTTTCAATATATAAAGGGGGCTTATAAGAA
>NW_009195956.1:0-13661 GCF_000690835.1 Fulmarus glacialis | reverse complement strand
CATCGGAGTGCGTGCCATTTGGGAAGGCTGGAACTATGAAGAAAGGCTGAGAGAGTTGTGGTTATTCAGCCTGGAGAAGAAAAGGCTCCAGGGAGACCTTATTGCAGCCTTTCAATATATAAAGGGGGCTTATAAGAAAGATGGAGGGAGACTTTTTACCAGGGCCCATAGTGACAGGGCAAGGGTAATGGTTTTAAACCAAAAGAGACACTGGAACAGGTTGCCCAGAGAAGTTGTGGATGCCCTATCCCTGGAAGCGTTTGAGGTCAGGTTGGATGGGGCTTTCAGCAAGCTGACCTACGGAAGGTGTCCCTGCCCATGGCAGGGGGGTTGGACTAGATGATCTTTAAAGGTCCTGTCCAACCCAAACCATTCTATGATTCCATGACTGTAAGGCCAGGAGCTTGCCCTCTTCAAGAAGTTGGATAAAGGTGACGGTACACTTTTTCTAAAAAGCAGAATCTCTTGTTTTATGTTTCCTTGTCACACTATCTAGACAACTACAACATTTTCAAGCTCTGTATACAAAGGGGAGGGAAGGAAGCAAGAGAATTTTAATTTGGAGATCTTGAAGGCAGGTACACTGTGAATAGAAACTAGTTTTACAAATCGTAGATGTACTGAGGCACTCTACAGAAACATACTGAAATAAACTGGTGACAAATAGAATAGAGATTTTGTGGAACATTTACAGAAAATGTAGAAGAGAGTAGAATAGGAATGAAACATGGGAAAAGAGAGGGAAAAACAAGCCAATAATAACATTTACCAAAAATGTGTATAATTACTAAATATTGTACACTGTTTTCTTTTTCTATTATACAGAGTGTTCTGCTATTACAACCTGTGAAATTGCAGAATGCCTTACTTTAAAACTTCATAGATTACACTGTATGGCTACCTGGTGAACTAAAACTTTCATGAGCAAAATCAGAAAGGGATTGCACATGACCTGCATACCCAGTAGCTAAGCGAAAAAAAGTACAGTATTCAAATGTACCAGCTTGATAAAAAAGATGCTGAATAATAGCGGACATAAGCCGAGGGGAAAAAAATTGGATATCCTGTATTAGATAGAGTTTTTGTGAAATTTACTCATACTCCTAAGCCTTTAAATACATGCAGCATTAGAGTGATGAATGCAATTTTAAAAGGTCAAAAGCAAGAAACAGTAGGAAAGCTATGGGAAATCACTTAGTTTTTTGAAAAGATCAAAAGTGAAGTTACTTCAGACAGATGAAAAATAAAACCATCCTTGAAATGAAAACACGGACCCAGTATCTGCGTAGGATTGGCCTGGTCAAAGGTGACAGCATCCTTCTTCGGAAAATAAATATTTTCAACTTTCGCTGCAGCTGATTGGTAGGCGCCCATTCCTACATAAAGGAAATAGAAAAGTTCAACAGTGTACACCACAGTGTCTGACATAGAACAATATCCTACCAGTAAGTCTCTCCTGCTGGACATCACTCAGAAAAATATCTTTAAAAGAATTTGAATGCTTATGCAAATAGCCATCATTCCTTATGTTATTTTTACATTCAAAGCTTAAAGCAATACCTTCACAAACTGTTCTCTCCCAATGTAAAAATATTAATGGTGATTTCAGAATTACATGAACTGTCATTCATAGGAATGGGTATTGCAGTTAAGACATGAAAATGGCAGGGGTCGTTTTAGAACAAAGATCCCTGCTGCCCCTGAAATCTTATCTTTTGATTATTTTCATAATGAATGGTCAAAGTTTTTATATATTGGAAGATTTGCAGATATGAACAAGTTATGTCACATTCAATAGTAGCTTCAGAAAAAGAGTAATAAAAAGCTTTAATCTATGACCTATAATGATTTCCTAGAATCACAGGTGAATTAGTGGCTGATACTGTGTAATTTCCGTTAAGTACATATATCAGTATCTTTGATCAACAACGTAACAAGTAGGAAACCAAAAATCCTCTCAAAACCAGATTACTATCATGTATTTTAAAGCTTCTGTGCATGATTCCTGCGTGTAAAGAAAGGCTCCGCTATCCCCATTTTCTGAATAATTTCCATAATATAAGCAGCTTCAATCAGCTCATTATTTTAATTAAGTATAAATTTTCATCAATATAGAATCCTTGTCAAAGGAAAAACCAAAGCAAAAGATCAGGGATGCTTTTCCTTGTTAGGCATCATCTCTTACCTGTGTATGGGTCAACCCCACTCACTGGAGCTACTGCATTTGATGCTGAACCAGGAACATAGCGACCAGCACCTGAACAGAGACATTAGGCTTTTTAAACACCACCACTGGTAAAGAGGTAATGTATATCTGTATTTAGTTTTCAAACACCACTATTAAAGACGTTATTTTGCACTAAAGGAATTCAAAAGAAGTCTTCAACACTTCCTGAAATTTTAAGATTAAATCTATGCATATGTGTGAGGGTGGTGCTGGTGGTGATGATGGCATTCACAAGCTAAGTGACCCACAGCTGGGAGACATGCTGGCATGGTCTCTGGCACCCACTGGTGCAAGGCCCTCAGC
The DNA here is from genome assembly GCF_000690835.1 of Fulmarus glacialis. Lineage (NCBI taxonomy): Eukaryota > Metazoa > Chordata > Aves > Procellariiformes > Procellariidae > Fulmarus > Fulmarus glacialis. The sequence goes on along the minus strand of NW_009195956.1, from coordinate 11,131 downwards.
ACAGCAGATACCTTACCCATGACAAGCTCCAGGGCTAGGGCACCACTGCCCAGGCCTGGCCTCTCTTTCTGCCTGGGGCCAGCAGTGGCCTCTCCTGTGGGAGGTGGATTCTGTTTGTGGCACTGAGGCCTCAGGTGAAGGAGCTGCAGCGTCTTTACATCTGCAGAGACCATAACCTGAGCCACACAAAGCAAGGGAGGAGACAAGCTGGAGACCACAGTAGAACAGGAACAGAGAAAGACTGTCAAGATGGGGAAGGTTTCTGCTCCACCTGTATATCTGCAACTGCAGAACAGGCACAGCGCCCTGGCGCTGGTGAGGACAAACACCCAACAGGGGATGCATCAGAGCCAGAGACTGCACCTCGTGTCTGCAAAAAGGGGAAAGGCAAGCAGCAGCGGTGGGAGGCTTCCTCCTGCAGGGTATGGAGGCACCTATCTACTGACAGGACCCGATATCCGGTATCTTGGGATGTTTGTGTCTATTGGGGACCAGGATGCTGCAGAGAGACTTCCAGGTCTTGCCTAGCCTTCAGACTATTACCCTCCTACTCTTCCACATGGGCATCAATGATACTGCCAAGAAAGTCCTGGAGAGTATCAAGAATGATTAGAGAGCTCTGAGGACAAGGGTGAAGGGCCCAGGTGGTGCTTCTTTGATGCTGCCAGCAGAGCAGAAACACTTGAGTAGAAACGGACTCATCAAGTGGGTCAGCAACTCGCTGCATGGCTGGTTTTGCAGGCAGGACTTTGGCATCTATCGACTACAGGACTCTCTTTGAGGAGCAAGAGCTACTAAGCTGGGATGGGATAAGTCTGACAAAGCAGGGCTGGAATGTCTTTGCAAACAGGCTTGCTAAACTAGTGAGGAAGACTTTAAACTAGCTATGCCAGGGAGGGTTAGAATCTAAAATTTAGGGTGGAAGGTACCAATAAAGGTCATGTAATAAGAAAAAAGGAATAATAAGGAAAAGAAGAAAACTACTTCTATGAATATACCCATTCCTGTGTTGGCCATGCATATGAGAGTTTGACAAAACAGAAGGTGTAAGACCGTACTCTCTGCTGTAGAGGACAGAGTGACATGAGGCAGACCAGACAGTAGAGGGCTCTCCTCCACTGAACAGATCTGGACACGGTTTGACAGTGGCGGAGTCCACCTCATTAGTTCGTCGCACACTACTGCCCCAAATGGAGAACTGCAAGAAACAGTGATCTGAAGCCGAATGCTGAATGCAACTGAACACGATAAAATATGCATCCTAAATGCTAGCAAGACAGATTATTAATTTTACATTACCCGTAAATGGATCTGCTGCAGGTATTGTACTTGATCCAGATGAAGAGCCTGGAACATAACGTCCAGCACCTAGTGAAACAGTAAGAAAAGCAATGACTACTATACACAGCTTGATGTTATTAAAATGCCAGTATTTTTCAGACAGAAACAGCTCAAAAATAAAGCCAAACATCAAATAAGTCTTACTGTTTCTTGTGGCATTATAAGAAACCTGATTCTATTCATAGAGAAGTCTCCTGATGCTGAACAAATTCTTCCTAATTATTTGAGGGTCAGAAATTTGTTTTCTGGGGCACCCACATTACACATTTGGACACAGCCAAATCAAAAGTGTGTGCATAAGTTCAGATAACTGCAGCTCTGTGGGTTACATCTGAACTTGATTAACAGCCTGTATTCTCATTTCTAGTTCATTGCAAGAAAAAGATGTAGCTCAATCATTTTAATGATATTTTATTCCTAACTTCATGTTGTGAAACTAATTGAAATAAGACTGGTTTATTTTGCAAATGTGATAAGCAGGATGTAATTGATTACCATGGTTCAACTTATGAGTAATCAACTTGTTCTAGTTCCATTTCCTGCCTGAAAAAGGGTCATTTATGTATTTCACTCAGTTTCAGTTTATTGTCTAGCTCAATTTTTGTATTTTATTAATTACCTTAACAGCACCTCGTCACCTCTTAAGAGTAATATGAAAAGTGGAGTTTTCTTCCACTGGAAAAAAAGATTTGACTGAAAAATGCAACTGGCTTGATTAACATTTTGTTGAAGATCTGTTCTGACAAATACTTCACAAGTTTGTCAGGTTTTCATATTTTTCTTGTCAGATCTATCTGTGCCTTGCCCTCAATCATTTGAGGACATGGAAGTCCTGTACAAGAAGTGCAGGAGCTACAACACTGAAGTCTGCCCGACCAGCAGTGAGGTGGATTGAAAACTGGCTGAACAGCCAAGCCCAGAGGGTGGTGATCAGTGGCACAACATCTAGTTCGAGGCCAGTCACTGGTTGTGTACCCACCCCAGGGGTCAGTACTGGGTCCAGTCCTGTTCAACACCTTTATTAATGATCTGGAAAATGGGTCAGAGTGCACTCTCAGTGAGTTTGCTGATGACACAAAACTGGGAGGAATGACCAATGTCATCATTTAAGTTTAAAATTTTTACCTGTAAACGGATCTGAAAATTGATCACTTGTACTCAACAGTGTTTGCCCCTTAGTGTTGTCCATAATAAACTTGGCCACCTGATCCAGAAACATAGGATTTAGATCATTCTTTTGCAGGAAGTTGTATGCAGTCAGCCAAGGATCATCAGTAATGTTATATGGCAGTTTGTACGAAGGCCCACTTTCATTTACATCAATAGTGAAAACATAGTCATACTCCTTTAAGCAGAATAAAAATAAAAACAAATTAGAAGTTTGCCAGTACTTTTTACACAAGGATGTATCAATTGCAGACTAATAAAGGCCCAGGGATAAGCCTAAAAACTTTAATACTGTTACTTGCAGATTGTATCAATAACACTCTCCTACACAGGCTGCAGGTAAAAAAATACTTAAACCATACCCTGTGTTTTCCAGAATTCTATGTCTCAAGAACAGCAGCCTAGAACAACATATCATGATAAAGTGTGTGCAGATATATTACAAAATAACAGGTGCATCAGGTAACTCTCATGGACAGCTCTGGCTGCCTGCAAAGCTATAGGACAGTCAGATGTCTCAAAAAACTTCAATCTTAAAAGCACACTTCTAACACTAGAAAACAACAAATTCCTAAGGTTTCTTTAAACCATGTGAGAGATAAAATTAGTATCTCAAAGGCATTCCATCTGTGGTGGCACTAGACAGAGACTTTTCTGTGTATATTTCAGTAAAGGAAACATTTTTCAGCTTATCTGTCTTTAGGTTCAAAAGTTATTACAGAAAAGGGGTACAGAAAGCCTGGTGCCTAATATTTTAGGTAAGCCTCGCATTATAAATTGTACGGTTCACTTGTTTTGGAAAGGAAGTTAAAACTAACTTTTCAAGATATTAGCAATAAATACTAGAGAACTTGATCATTTCTCTACTAATAGTTCACCTTTCTCCAAAATAAGTTGTGTCCATTGGCTTGCTCATTTTACAAAATGTGTTTCAACAGTAGTACTTATTTGTACTTCTACCTCTGAGTTTTAATAGATCAAACAAGACAAAAAAGTACCAACAAATACCTATTTTCCAAATTATATTTTATCTAAGAAAAGACTGGAATAAATTTTTATGGGAAATTAAGCATTTTACTTAGGAAGGAATAAAACCAATTAAAGTTTGCATATACCTTTCCTTCAAATAAAACCTTTCCAGATGTTTGTTGTGTGGCTCCAGAAGAACCAACAACATCGCCAATCTTTATCCATCTTCCTTCACTAACGCTCCACTGATATGCTTCTACTTTCCCATTATCTTTAATAAGCCGTGTCTGTCCATCTCTTGTTCCTGTAGACAGGAGTGTTTAAGAGTTTGAACAAATTCAAGAATAAAATTTACTTTAGGAGAGAAAAAAGTCTTCAAATAGCACTCAAATTTAAAGATGAAAAGATAGTTCACCAACATTTAAAGTCACAGCACAGGAAGTAACTAGATACTACATGTTGCAACAAGAATAGCAGAAATCTTGACAGCAGCATTTTGCAATTACGGTAATGGTATCTGCCACCAGACTAAGTTGCAAAAGCAATCCTTAAGTCAAGTATTTCAAAAGTTTACCATTTTCCCAGGGAGATGACAATCAAGAAAGGTGATATTCTCCCATGGTCTAACAAGATGGGAAGCTTCATATGATTGTAACATTTATGCCACTTGCTGATCAAAGCCAAGGGCTGAGGTCACTGGGTACTTCGCCTTGGGAAAAAGTATTTGTCTATTTAAGAGTAATCTTAACTAGCACTGCTTCCACTGTATTCTCAGTAATCTCCCGAGTACCTGGAAAGTGTAAACTGAGTCAATCAAGACAAACTATTTTTCAAGCCAAAAGCTAAAGCAGAAAATTTGCATCTACTTTTCTTTTAGGAAAAAAAATTCCACATTCAGTAGTCTTTTTGCAAATTACGTAACTCTCATATACTATTCGCACAGCTGGCATAACAGATCCAAAACATCTTGAACATGCTGCAGCATCCTGAATTCCACCTTCTAAGTTATCTCAGAAGAGAAATATTTTTTACCATTTTAGTCTGCAAAACCCCCCCCATATATTTAAACTACAGTCTTGCCTCCAAAGGAATCAATGAAAGGACAGTAGAGCAAAATTAAGCTGTTTTCTTCAGCAACTCTACTGAAAGTGATCAAAGCCTTGATTTTGGAAACTATGGAAAGTTTCAATACCTCAGAACCAAGATTTAGAGGGATCTCTAACACGACAAAAGTACAATAACTTACCAGGTTCCTTAAGATGTTCTCTTCCAGGAAGGTCATCAGCATTAATATCTCCTAAATCACCAGTTTTAGGGTCAATGGATGCTTGAGAAAGCTCATTTTCAAAAGCTTGAATCTCCTCAGCACTTGCTGTACGTTCCAAAGACTCCGTAAACACTCTTATAATTCCATCACTGAATGGAGAGAAAACATTCAAACAGAAATACTATTTTAAATGTCAAAATGATTACATACATTCTAATGGTGACTTCTATGTCAGGAGAAACCATGATTATTTCTAACAATCCCTCCCAATGATTTTTATGAAAGGAATTCGCTCTCATGCTAAAAACACCCAGAGAAGGACTTAAGCAGGTAACCCTACGTGTAGTATAACTTTAAAATCAAGGTAGAATATGCCTATCAAAAGGGTTCTTTATACAGTACTTGTTAAGTCCATGCTCAGTCTATTCACGTTTTACCACATTCCCAAAGAACTCACTCTGCCTCTGAGATTCACAAAACAAAAGAATGACTTTTTGGATGAAGTATAGCACATGTTTAAATTTAATCCCCACACACATTTTGATGGCTGTATTTTTAAATATGGATGAAACTGATATCTAAAGTGATGCTTGCAATTTCATCAAGGGTTTGCAGATTTAGATCTAAAAAGACACTGAGAGTAAAACCTGCATACCTTGCACCAACTACGATGTCACCATTGTCTAATACACAGCAGCACCACACAGACTGAGCTGGGAGTCTGATCGTTTGAGCACATTGCCCTTGTTTCCAGATTCTAAGAGATCTATCCTCTCCAGTAGTTACAAAATCTGAAAAGAAAAAACATATAAACTTTTAAAGCATATTTTTAGTGTACTGTGATACTAGATGCTGTTCTGCAACCGGGTATCTAAAAATTAGAACAGTAAAAACAGCTTTCTACAATTTAATACCTCTCTCAATTCCAAGAAGAGAGCTAAAAGAAAGCCACTGCGTAATTGTCTTCTCAAAAAAAATAAAGTGCATAAATTGCAGACTAAGCAGCCAGACAGGGAATGAAATTATGCCCAAGACAAACAAAAGATTCCTTTCTCCTTTCAAGAGTTTAATCAAAGAACTTTGAACAATTTTGTAACCATCACTGTTTTATTTTACACTACACTTGCATAGTTTCACATTTGTTTTAAATTTGGATTTTTTGCAAAGTAGGCCTACTTTTTCAGGAAACATGCATAAAGCACTCTCAAAAGTCTATAAACTCCTCAATGAGGAATTTTAAGGCCTAAGAGATTTATGACATACCCATCCACTAGTATACATGCACTTTACCTGTTGAACAAATGTGCAAATGTTCCATACACCACACACAGGTCACTGACTTGGAACTTCTTCTGCAACTGTCTGCAACAGCTAGTTCTGAACCTCTAAACCTCTAACTCTGAAAACAAATGCATTTAAGCCCCACGCGTAAAATTCTTAACCTAAACTATTTATAATGTACTTTGAAAACTTTCTGTGGAATTATCTAAATTTACATTATCTCAAACTAGTAAGCCACGCATTACCATTTTAGTACTCTGCAACAGTGCTGAAATACAGGTGGCAATCTAGATGATAGCTTTGCCTATTGCTTCGCCAAAGTTTCACTTAAGCCTTACAATTGGGCCTAACTCGGGACCTTTCATCTCACCTACTGCCAGAGCAATTCTGCTGGAGGTGTGATTTGGAGTCAATCACCATTTTTTTTTTTTAATTACTTATGCTAAAGGAAAGAAATCAATTAAATACTACCTGAGTTCTTTAGTTGTGGCAGCTCCACAGAACTACAGAATGCCTACCTTGTCATTTCATTTTGGAAGAATATTGGGTAACAGTCACAAAAAAATCTTACCTTTACATTGAGGGAAGACAGAGATGCTGTATATATAATTTGTATGTCCATAATACACCTGCAGACACTCGCCAGAGATCTGCCATCTTCGAACACTAGCATCATTAGCACAGGAAAGGAATTCCATTTCACTGAGAATAGCTAAACCTCTCACACAATCTTCATGTCCTTTATAAAAGAAAGGAAAACTTTTAATGCAGCTTTTCTTTCCATTAGCAGCAGTATACCATTTCTATTTAGCTCACATCTAAATCTTGGCAACCAATCTTCATTACGGGAGCAGTTTAAGAAAAAAAGGCAATTCATTGCTCATTATTCTCTGGAAAAAAAAAAATCTAATTCCTTTAGAAGTGATGTGATTTCTGGCCATACAACTTGAGATAATTTAGAAATCCTGCCTAAAAATTGTTCAATTTATCTACGGTTTTGTGGGGTTTTAATTTTTTTCTATTTTTAAAAAAGCACATGACCCTGATGAAATTACAACTGCAGCAACATTTACCAGTGAATGTTCTTTCACATCTGCCTGCCTTCCACAGTTTAATTGTTTTGTCAGCTGAACCGGTCAACATTAATCCCTGTTCAGGCAGTATTTTCACTGCCCATATTGCAGCTGTATGACCCTGCAAAACAACAACATTGTTAGACTTAACAGAATGAAATTCAGAATACCTATTTTATATTCATGTAGAGGAACTTCATACCTGTAATGTCATCATACATCTGTCATTCAACCAGACCTTGGCTGTTGTGTCCCATGATCCACTTAATAACGTGCCAAATTTCCCAGATGAAAGGCTGCAAACTGGAATGGACATTCAAATCAGCACTGACAAGTTTTCTGCACTGCCACCAATCTTATGCCAGCAATTTAGAGAGATGTATTTAAGGAGATTTACTTGGTATTAGTGGCATATTTAGTGTTGAGGAGTTTGGGGAAGAATTAAGTGGAACTGTAGTTGCACTGCAAGCTAGAAAGGAGCTGCTTAAAAATCTCTTCACCTTAAGATTACAAAATTTCACATCTTTTTGCCATTCATATTTTTAAATTTCTCTTAATACCAGATCTCTTCTCCTTAGACTAGAATATGTTGGCAAGCAGGTTAGGTAACTAGTCAAGACACAGAATTAATGCAAAGGTTTAGTTTTAAGATTACAGAGAAAACCAAGACTTCATTAACATGCATTAATTTACATCCTCAAGAAGCAAGATTTCCTACAAAAAATACTTGGCTCATCTTCTTGGAAGACAAAATACTACTACCAAGAAATCGTGGCGACATTTAAAGATTCAGCAAAAAGATAATCTGCAAATGCTCCAGTAATACACTCCAGTATAAAACTGAAGACACATGGTGCTAATAAGGTTATACTAGTAAGTTTACAAAAAGAGCTAAGTCATAAACAGAGAGTAACTTGTCCATCTAATTGTTCATAAAAGGAAAGTATGGCCTTATGTTTCTTGCTTCTGTGACTCCACAGTGAGAACTGGACAGTATTCTACCCCTGTCACTTTCTTTCCCCCACTTTGAAACAGATTTTACAATTAATGTTATTTAACATTTTTTAGTGTTTTACATTACTGTAAAAATTGCTACAAATACTTTTTTGTAGGGGAATCTATAACTTGCTTAGAACACCTCATCCCTTTTTACACCTCTGGAGGGAGCATGTCATATGTTATTTTAACTCCTCATCCATCCCAGGTTACTGATAAAGTACATAAGCTATTCTATGTCTCTTTATGCATAACATTTTCTTTCTTTCTCAGAGAAAGCCAAAAGGTTTATAACACAAAAATAAATTTTTGGTGCTGCTTAGCAGTCCAGGGTATTTTCAAACTGGTCTCCACAACCATTCTTTAACAAAATTAAAAAGAGCCCCAAAACATCCAAGACTTGAAATTGACACCCTATAATTACACAATTAGACTGTTCAAAGGTCTATTAAATACTAGATCAGCTCACAAAAAGACAAATTTAGTATGCTAATATGAAAATGCTGAATCTTTTCTTATATAGCTCAAGAAAAGGTACACAAAGTTCGTTTAATATGTCACATGTTGCACTGACCTGCCTAAAAAGAGATGAAATTTCTGCAGTGAACTTTTAGTCTTCACTATGTGTTTAAAGCACCTATTAATATTAGATTCCCATCTAGGTAACAAAATGGGCAGTGAAAGTGTGTTTATTTAGGAAGCTCACTTTTTCTACTTCTGTCAACTTTGACATAAAAATTAAGCTTAATACATGGAGAACTTAACTAACTGCTTCTTAAAAATGCAACTCTTGGCAAAAGAGTAATCATTCTGTAAATTGTTATGTATTCACATATACAGTAAAAGCTCAAGCATTCATCAGTGTAAACCTGGAAGTCCTTGCAATGAAGTCACTGCATGAATTGAGATTATAAAATCCTTTCTGCAGAGGCCATAATTAAAAATTTGCTATGTTGAATACCAAAGAAATCAAAATTGAGTTTTATAACATCAACTTAATTTCCTCTCTTACAATCACATTAACTTTTATGCTACAAACTCCAAAATAAAATTACTACATACCTGTGTTCTTATGACCCTTAAGGACGTAAAGAGGAGCTGGGTTGTCAACTGTGAAAATGCAAATATTATGATCATTGCCACCAGTTGCAATCAGCCCACGAGGGTAGAGGTCACTTGGAGGTATGATGCACACACAAGATACAAAATTTGAGTGGCCACTCATACAGTGCATTTCAGTAAAACCCCTGTTAAGACTAAACATATATGATAGTCAGTTCAGAGTCATGACGGAAACAGTACTTATTTGAGGCACTGAATTACAACAGGTGTTTTATATTCCAGCTCTTGAATTAATAACTATGTTTGCATTGTGCTGAACAAATCCTATGGATGACCTAGAAAGAATGAAAAACTTAGAAGAAAAATTATATCCTAGCATTCCAACCAGTAAGCAATATTTAAAGCTTTCCAATTATTTTTCAGTAATGATAGGGTGGAAGGTCTTAGTTTTGTTTTTCCCTGCTCATTGGCAAACACCTTGCCCAATCTGATCAGAAGTAGTTGCAGTTTGCCTTTACAAAATCTTTTGTTGTCTCAAGTCTCAAATATATACCCCAATATACCCTAAAATAACAGAGCACGTAAATGAAGAAAGTTTACTGCCTGCCAGTCTATTCGCTGGCTCTTAATCAGGAGCACTGTAGAGGTTTAATAGTTAAATAAATTATAACTGATTCAAGCAGCACCCTTATTTCTTCATCATGATCCTGCCTCAATAATTATAGCGCTAAGTGGAAAAAGCTACTTATCCCCACACAATAAATGTGTGGGTTGTGGTGGTGGTGTTTGTTTGGGTTTTCTTCCTTTCTGTGTTTGTTTTTCTCCTCCAAAAAAAAGGTATCACATCACACTGTCATCCTTCATACTCTAATGCTTGGAAAGCTTGTGATATATAGGGAAATCATGATGCTCTTCTAAACTCTAAAACGTCTTCTCTACTGAAGGTACATAGCACAAATGAAGGTAACATACCTTCCTGTAAAATTTAAATAACAAAAATAACATACAGAAGTTTGCTTATCCACTGAACTCTGCCTAATCCCAGAGACTTCAAAGCAGAGAGAGATAATCATTATCAACCCTATGACTCTGCATAAGTTACCCATGTCTTCCTCACACAGCCCTCAAGAATTATGGGTTAGAATTAGACTTTCTTTCCTGCAATAAATTTCTATGCAATTTTCCAAGTTCTTCCCCTTGTGATGAGAGATTTAATAAGACACACTTAATTAGATTAGTCTTCCTCCCCCTCAGCTGCAAAGCTACAGAGCTCAACTTAAACACACAAGTGAGCATTCAGGCAAATTTGCCAGTTATCTCTGTTTCACTGGAAGGCAGTGGAAAGACCATCCATGCCTAGGAACTTCGGAATGCAGTTCACAGTTTGAAACTATAGACAGGTGAGGAGATATGTCCTGTGGCTTCCTGCAATACCCTACATCTCCACCATCTCCTATTCACATCGCTTAGCAAATACCTCTTCTGGCCACAATGATACACTGGTTTTTTTTGCAGGACAAATCCAGTAGGAGACAATCTTTCACAACACGAATGTCAGAGAAAATAATGTTGGATTTTTTTTCCTTTTGTGTATTTAAATTTTCTGTGTAGTTTTTGGTTCATATCCTATTTTATGTTCAAAGAAGTTTACTCAGCAAGGGCGAGAAAAGAGTTTTTTAAAAATATTCAAAGCGTACCGCCTTACTGTCAAAAATGCAGCATTGTTACTTAGCAGGATTACTTTGGTACTGAGTACCAAGAGGTGGAAACAACATTAATACCACCAGGAAAAAAGACGCCCAGATTTATAGACATTACTAGCCTCTGCAAAGCACCCTAAAAATATCGACATACAGTTAACTCTTCTAGCAAATACAACCTCCCCAAAAGCAAGCATGCAAGCGGTAACGCCTTCGCCATTCCCAAACTCATCACAACGCCTCCAGGGAACAGACTCCCACCGCCACCCCTCAGG
>NW_009195955.1:98137-100552 GCF_000690835.1 Fulmarus glacialis | reverse complement strand
TAATATATATAAAAATTGTATATTAACATCACCACTACTCCAAAAAAAGAAAGACTCAGAGCTGAGAGAAAGACCAAAAGACAGACACACATGCACCCCAAACCGTGCTCACATACTCACAACAAGCCCATTTCTGAAATTTAACCAACCTGTGTCCTTCTGGAGGTGGCTGTGAGCAGGTTAATCAGTATTGCTCAGGGAACCCCTCCAGCATGACCCATCCCATCGTGGGATGATCACAGCTACCTGGTGCCCGCCCGGGGAAGCGTCCCCTCCATTACAGTATTGGCCAACAATCAAGGAATTGAAGGTTCCTCTTACCCAAATTAGAGTGGTGCCAGCCCGTCCGCCGGTCACTCCTTCAGCTGTCAGACGTGCTAATGCTAACGCTTCAGATGTCACTGGAAGTGACACTTCTGGCTGCTTCAAAGGAGCAGATAATTAACTTAATTTTTTAAGCTTACGGTGAAAGCCATTCCCATAAAGTTGAGAAAGTGAATTTTTTTTAGTATCAGGCGCTTCTCTCCTTGCAACAGCACCTGTTGTATTCAGTGGGACCCATCATTTGTCTCCTGGAAATAACAGGGATGATTTTGATCTCTCACAGCGTTTACACCTCTGCTCTGCCATGAGCTTCAGCAAGTGCTGACACCAGTGGAACTGAGGAAAGCAGCAGCCCCCACATTTCTTCTTGGGATTTCAGCCATAACACAAACCAGTGGTAGCTGCTTTTCCAACCAGTTGGGAGCAAAGATTTCCTAATTAGAAAAAATCCTGCACTTTTTATTGCGAATGTGTATCTAGGAAGTCAAAATGTATAAATTAATAACACAGATATCAAAATACTGGACACAGAGGCATTGTTATTATGCTTAAGGCTGTACCAATGTTTCTTTTTCAGTGGTTTATAACTTGGCTTAAAATTTTACTCCTGGCTGAAAACTGGCACAAAATTTGAAAATTTGAGAAAAACCAGTAGGCAACTATAAAACTATAAAAAGTAGGGAAATATTAAACATCCTTTTTACCGTAAAGATAATATTTTTATTTGGAAGATGAAAGGAATTTTTAAAAGATGTGGTATTCCAGCCAATGCTCTTTTGTTGGGAAAATATGTTCTTCTTTGCCCTGTCTTCCCACAAGATTGCTAAAAAACTCAACACATTTTTTAGCAGAAGCTTTTGAAGACAAAGGAGAAGACTGGGCCCAGTTTTCAAAATGGTGTGCCTTACTTTCTCGCTTACAGCAAAAGCAGCAGCATAAATATATATGTGTCCAAATAATTATTTTTGTATATTATTCATGCAACTACATGTTGATCAACAGTACACAATGCTAGAGAAAAGCTTTTTGGAGTGATACTAACTGAAGCTACAGAAACAAATAGAAGAAGGACTAAAATGCAGCCTGGAACTAACTGAAGTTAAATCATAGGGGAGTAATCTAATTGTTTTATTTTTCTAGATAAGGCAAGGCAAAAAATAGGTCTACTCTTCCTAGATTTCATTAAAACACTTGATGCAATAATGCATCAAAATTATTAGCTAAGATGATAAATATGGACATTTGTGCAAAAAGACTTTTTGGGAAGGTACAGCATTAGCTAGGAGGAGATGGCCATGAAAGGAGAAACATCACATTGCAGGTGGTAGTAGTTAATTTGGCAGGGAAAGGGAATGAGGCTAATGACTGTTAAGAAAAGGGAGAGCGTCATCACCATTTGAGAAGATGATGAGCATATCGTTCAGGGAGAATGGGGTGGCTTTGAGGAGTGAAGTAGCGGGACTGGGATGAAATGACATGTGCTTGGGGATGAAACCAAGAAAACCTGCCCAAAAGCTGAAGCCCCCTAGTTGGAAACCCAGAGGAGGCAGTTCTCCTTCTTTAGTTGATCATACCAACCCTTAGCAATTAATGGAATAACTTTATGACCATCTCGGATGTCTCAGAAGTGATGTTTCCAGGCAGGGGAAATTCACCTCACTACACCTAGCATTGGTAAGAAATGTGTCAAATAAAGCTAGGCACGGTTCTGGTCATTATGGTTCAAAAAGCATGAGTTGAAGCTGGAACATGAGGAAGGACTGCCAAAGTTAATTGGTGAAGCAAGAACCAAGGAAGGGAGACCAGAACATCCTTCCTGATTCAGCTCAGCAAAACTAAGCTTAAGAGTAGATACATGTACCCTCCCCTAGCAGCTCGGGAGGGTAAGCACCAGAAAAGGGAGTTATTTAATCTAAACAACAAGGCTGACACCAAAACAACCCAGTAGGGACCGGCCATGGAGTACCACAGGCTGGAAATCAAGCAGCTTCTAGCCATCAGAGCGATCGTGTTCTGGATGGGTTGCTGAAGTTTTATAATACTGTTTCTATTCCAGCAATATTTATTTGACTGTCATGATTTTTCTGTATT
>NW_009195955.1:70637-93137 GCF_000690835.1 Fulmarus glacialis | reverse complement strand
CTTCACTTCAGAGAAATTAGGGTCTTTTAAGGTCACTGATTCTAGTTTGGCCAAGGAAATATCCACACGTGTATTTTACAGGTTGGCTATGTAATGGCTCAGTGCTTTGCATATGTTATACTTTTCATGTATAATTGTGAACTGGTATGTGAGGGTTAGGGGCAAAATACTGTCAGAGGAAAAAGGACCTTATAGACTCCCAATATAGCAGCCCCCACACCTTTTAAATAGACATGCACAATAATATGGTCGGCAAAATAATATAACCTGACTACTACTTTTGTGGCATTTCAGGGATGGTGAAATTACTTCAGTCCATTTTACCATAGGACACAAAATCATAAGCAGTATTATAGGAGGCTGAAAATCTCCATATTTATGAATGAGGGATGGATGATTAAGATAAAAGCATCCCTGCTATTGATCACAGGCCTCTCTCATCTATTAAAATAATAAAACTACATAACACTGCAGCACTTAAAACTCAGCACTTGAAGAAGGTGACCGAATGCAAACGCTGGTGGTCGTGTCTCCCCGCATGGCAGAGCGTTCCGGCTGCTATCCATCCCTCGGTGCCAAAACCTGCCGGAGAGCGCAGCCACCAGTACTCGGCACGGACCTGGTCTAGCTCAAATCACAACCTGGCTGTCCTTGCAATTGCCCACTGAAACTCAGTGCTGGGCTCAGGTGCACTCAGCAGGTCTTCACCGCGCCAAACCCTGTGTATAACTTGCTGCGTCGGGGTGACTCAACACCATAATCATCTGGATTTCCACGGGGATGGATTTTGGTGCAGCAAAAATATGTTCCGCGAGTCATTTCCATACCTCCTTACCCAAAGAGGTATTTAGGGCCATGGTCTCCCTCGGTACTAAGCACCCCCAGTCCTACGTAGACTTGCCCCCTAGCAGTACTGGTTTCATAAGCTTTCTAAGCCTCTCTTACCCTCTTTTGCAGCAATGAGGGACCAACACCACAGTCCCACGGCATCAAGAGCTCCCACTGACGTGTTCCAGCACCGGGCTCAAGACACAGCTGTTGGGTTTGTGCACAGAGCCGTTAGCACCAACAAAACCTACTGGTGACCAGAAACTGGTCTAGCAAAGCACCATTTGCAAGCTATCAAAATACAGCCCTGTATAAAATATTTTTATTACATATATTATTCTGGTTTTCTTAAGAAAAAAAAAAAAGCTTTTTTTTTCCAAGTGAAAATCATGGGGGTTTTAAGGCAAAAAGTGTGTCTTTTTGCTTGGCAGAAGGTGGAATATCCCAGTCATACTGGAAAACCACTGCGTGCTGGCCTGATATTAGCCTGGATCCAATTAGAAACACTTTTCAGTTTTAACCCAGGTGGAATTGCACGATTATAACAGCAAAAGCCTGTGCTTGAGAGGAAATGGAGAAAGTTGTTCTCGCTGAAGAAAGGAATAAAGGTCTGTTCAGAGCTCCACAAAAATCTCACACAAAGCCAGAGAGCCGAGCACAGCTCTCAAACTGAAGATCAAAACCCATTTTGTGCTCGATGGTTAGTACCAAGTACTGAGGACTCATTTGTCCCTCCAAGAGGGGAGGAAGCACACTGGTTTTCCATCAGGGAGAAAGCCAACTTCTCCAGACCGTGATGGACACCGTCCATACAAAACTGCTCCACCTAAGCACCTCTCCTTCTCAATGCTTGCCTGTACCCAAACCAACCTTTTAAGAAAAGCCCACCGATTCATCACGATTCCTTCCAAGAACTCGGCCAGTTTGCACCAGTCTGAATAAGGGAAATACCAGCAGTTGCTCAAAGCTACCCTCCCTCACACCGAAAAGGATGCGGCCATGGACACCGTGCAACACCCGAGCTCAGGAGCAGCACACACAGACATCGTTTTTCGTGTGTATGAGCAGCACCAACAGCCCCAGATCCTCGTGCGGGTCCCTGGGGACTCTGATAGTGCCAACAAGTACATGGTGATGACTTGCTTCTACAGGTGCCTAAATCCTGCCAGACTTAAAGGATTTTAAGAGAGATGCTTTCGTGAACTGGGGTAAAAAGCCTAAAACTCCATACTGGATGTAAGTTCTTCTGAATAAAAAAAAATACGCTCACACAAGCCTAATTACACTGAAAATTTCCTTTAAATTACCTTGAAAACCATGAGACAAATAAATTGCATGCATCCCTATGTGCATACAAAACACCTACAAAAAAAGTTGAACAGCTCTAGAACCTTTCTGTCTTCTGCTTCCAAGACACAAAGATGCTTTCAAGACCTTTCACAAATGTAAGCTTCCTTTATTTAATGGAAGTTATAATTCTAACAACCGTGGAAACACATGAAGCAGCAGCACCGACAGAGGTACCAAATGAGGTGACATTTGCGGTAAAATTAAGTGAGTTGGCAATATGATAGAGGAAAATGCTCTATTCCACCCTCTGGTTCCTAGTTCCTACTTTTCTCATATAGTATTGAAGAAGAAAAATATAGTATTTGGATTTTTCTGCATTAGAATCCTACCGTATTCATGACCAAGACTATCATGTAATTACAGGATTTGAACTGCAGAATCTGAATTAACGGATAGCTACAGCAGGGCAATGCTACATAGCATAAACTGAAAACTGAGCCAGGTTATTAAGGGTTAACAGCTAAGGCATACAGATAGCTTCTTTTTAATTACTTGCTGCAAACTTTCTGAACTCTTTTCCTGGCTGCTTTCTCCAGGTCATATTCAGCAGCAGCTATACCAAAATGCTCTACCATGTGTCTGACCCAAACACAAGGAGGACAGGAACCTTCACAAAAGAAAAAGGCAAGGAAAAGATAAAAAGAAAAATAAAAGCCTACCCTCAGTAGATATGCAGTCCCATATTAGAAATGCAGGAGGCTGAGATAGTTTGGATAAATGCCCAAACTTCTGAGAGTTTAATCAAAACTAAACCAACCAATCCTCTTCCCCTTTTGAGATGTGCCCAGCAACAATTACGATCAGTTTTAAAAACCACAAGTACTTAATAAAAACTAGAATATTATAAATCTTCTGCCACATGAAGCTAATAAAAATAAATAATAATAATAAATTTTAATGTTTAAGGCACCCAGGCCCAAAGGCACTAACCTGTATTTGTGCCTCAAGTCAATGATATTAATAGTTCTAGAAATATTTGAATAAATGCAGTTTTTGCAAAAGGGTATTTTTTCTATATATTTGCTGGGGTTTAGACTGATTATATTGATTGCACTAGGACTTGTAATGAGACTGTTTAAGACGTTATTCCATTTACATGTTCATCTGACATTGTTAAATCTCTATTTGTTTCTATCACAGAGAATTTAGAAATATGTTCCAGAGAGCGTGTTGTTGGCCATATGGGCCATCACCAACCTCATTCTTTCCAGTTCTACGTTAAAGTGAACAACATCGATGCTGGTTTGCACCAACTGTTCAGCCTGGGATGCCTACAGCCAAACAGCCCCCGACATCTCTTTTGGACCACAAGAAGTCCTTCCTTTTGCTAGCCCTGGAAGTGATACTTTTCATTTCTCGCTGCCTCATCCCATCGACTTTACACGTTCATTTAAACGCAGACTATCCCGTAAGTCTGTGGTTGCTATCATCCCAAACCCAGCGGGCGTATAACATTTCTACATCACCTACGCACTACAGAAAACACTCATTTTTAAGGGAAAGTGTTTGGTTTAGCTGGCCTGGTTCTAGCGGGAAGAGCAGAGGTAAAACATCAATCATCACTTTGAAAAGTTTGGAAATTATGGCTAACTGCAGTGTGATTTCAGTGCCATGATCCCACAGGCAGCGGATTGTCCCTGAGCCCCAAATCTGAACTTTTTTCCTACTTCTATCCAAGAAAAATTCCCATATAAATCTTCCAGTGGCTTTTGCCGGCAATAGGGATAAGTAAAAGCTCAGCAAAGCTATTTTAATTGCTCCAGTTAATAAAAATAATGCACTGAGTGAGCGGTGCATATTAATGTTCGGGAAACGCACTATTGTGCTTTTCATCCTCGGGGCTGGGTCACAGCACCCTAGTGAAAGTGGCAGATAGCGTGTTTTCATTTAGCATCATTCATTTATAAAAACAAAAATCGAAAGCAAGCACACACGCAAAAAAATCCTATTTGGGGAATATGTTGGAGCGCTTCTAGAAATCGCTGAAACTGTTTTCATAATCCTTCCACTTGTAAGGCCAAATGCCTTAATTACCATGAGACCAGCTAGCTACAGAGGGCTCAGAAAGAGCCATAAAAACATTTTAGAGTGGCCTGAAATAGCTTTTCCTCCTCCTAAAAATAGAACAATGTACAGAGAAAACACTTCGACCCCTTTTCAAGGCGACTGAGAAGCGTGAGGCCAGCCCCGGGGGGAGGCAGGGATCCCCCAGCCCCGGCACCACGGCGTTCTCCGCTGCTGCTCTCCCAGGCCAGGATACTCTGCCAAAAGCATGATGCTGTCCTGTATCAAAACCCATTTCTAGCCTGTACTGAGTCTGACCAGCCTTGGGTCGTGAGCCAGAATGATTTTTTTGGGAGGAAATTCCACATTTGGGAGGGAAAGGATGAAGCATTTAAAAAGGTCAGCTTGCCAGCAAAAAAAGGCAGTTATAGGAATAAAGGGGAGGAAAACATTTCCTGGGTCACTGAGTTTTGTCCAGAGCTACCAGAAGGAACTAATTCATATATCGTCTTTCACAGACTGACCCAGCTCTTGCAACAGGCGGAAACGTTGGGTTCCACCTCGAAAACAGAGCACGAGCCCCTGCGACGGCCGGCGGTGCCTCTGCAGCTCCCGTCCCCCGCTGCTGCAACCTTTGTAAAGGTGCAAAGAGCAATATAACATTGCCAAAATGCGTGCTTAAGCCAGAAGTCACACTCTTTTTCTTTTTTTTTTTTTTTTCTTTTTTTTCCTCAAAGCATCTGCTGCTGAAGAGGTCCCTCTATAGCACCGCTTCATCAGTTCAAAAAGCAGAGGGAAGACCCAGGAGAAAAACAAACTCTCCTGTCCGATGGGGATGAGCCTCCAACCCTGGGGCTGAGGACCCAGAGACTGGCACCGTGGAAGGAGACTTGGATCCTCTTCTGCAAAAAAAGGGGCTTCAGCGCAGTCTCGACGCTGATGGCTTATTGAAATTTGGCAAGTCCCTCAACTTCCTTGCCTCAGTTTTCCAGTCTGCAGTATGAACGTTATTATTTACCTGTCCTTGTAAAGAGCTTTGTCATCTGTCGATGTACACACCACTGGGACAGTCCTGACACTAATTTCTGCTTCATATCGGATTATGCAATCGTTATTAACCTTCCAGCTTTCAGTACTGAAGGGTCAAATCCATCTCAGCTTAGCAGATGAAGCTCTACTGACTTCGCTTAAGTCGCGACCGCTTACTCCGGGACTGGATTTAGTCCTGGGCATTTTTCAATTTAAAATACACTGGCAAGGCAAAGCCAGCCCTGTTCCTTCCCGGGGTGGTCTGATTTCATTTACAAGTATTTGTGCTGGCAAGTCCTACATAATGTTCAGATGCAATTGTGCCTGAGTATTAAATATAATGGGGTAGATGTTATGAATAGGAAAATGAGATAACTTGGTAAAGGAGGTTTGACAGCAAGAGTGAAAGAATGAAGATTCAACTTAAGCTGCTGAAAGCCTAACAAGATAAAGACAGGCAGGGGAGAGTTCCCTTAAATGTGATGAAAATAAGGCCTGAAGGGGTGGAATGATAGAGAGGCTGAGGAGTACATGCTTCAAGACAGAAGATGAATGTGCCCAACATGACAGTAACATGTAGCTAAATTAATCAAAGTACCCACAGCACTAAATAGAACCAAAACATATAGATTTATGCAGAAATCCCAAGAACAGCAGATGCGAGACACACAGAAGGATGCATCTTTTCTATCTAAATTAATTTCCCGTATTTTTGGTCATTGGCTTTTATCATTCTGTGTCACCAGAAACACTATAAATCTCCCTTTTACATTTTAAATGCGTGCCGCCTGCTTCGGCGTTGAACCCACAGTTCCCACAGCACACGCTATTACATCTCCCCATTAAAGACATCACGGCATATGCCATATATCCCGAAGCTAAATTACCAGGAAAAGTTTCCTAAAAATCACAGCGGCTCGCAACCGTGTGACAAAAACAAACTGTTACAACCACTAATATTTCACCTTGAAAGTATAATTTTAAGTTAATTCCATTTCCGTGATTCACGCTGGATTTACAGCCTTTGTTGAGCCCTGTGTTTTCGCCGGGCAGCCGCGGCCCGGCTCGCGGCCCCTCCGCTCGCCCTCCACTGCCTCCCCACGCTGCTGCGGTGCCCCCGGCTTCTCTGGGGACTTCTCCGGAGGCTCCTCCGCTCCCGCAGCCTTTGCAGAGGTTGGGAGTTTGACTTCTAGACCCTCTCGACTGCCACAGGGCAGGCAGTAAATTCGGGGTCGTCGCCCCCCTGACTTGGGTTTTAATCAGCGGCTGCCTGTCTTGCTCAGAAGGTAAACTCCCAATCAAGGCAGCTGCTAGAGATTAAGTTCAGATCAGATCCTGATCTCGCTTGCACTCGGAGTGCAAATTTCAGCGTAATTTGAGTTTGGAGCAGAATTTAGCCCCGATGATTCAAACGAGCGCCCCAAGCCTGCACTGCGAGCCCAGTGAAGAGAAAGCACAATAATGCTCTTAGGATGGAAGACCCCCTCCGCAACCAGGAGCCGTACGAACTCGATGCATTCATCATCGCATCCCGGATGCGTGCTGGATGCCAACTTGTTACCCCTCATCCCGCCTGTAAGCATCCCCTTCCCTTTCAACAGCCCTGGGGCAGAGGGGGCCATGATTTATCTAGGGAAGAGCGATGTCCCGGTGCATCCCACCTCCCCAGAGAGCGGCTGAGCGGCACAAGGCTCGGAGCGGAGGGGCTGGGGGTGATGGGGCTCGGAGCAGAGGGGCTCCCATGGTTCGCAGCCCAGCTGTTGCCCCCGGCCAGGCAGCGCCTTCCCAGGCTTTGTCTGACGTCCGAGGGGCTTAGACCGGTTTTGTTCTGAGAGCCGGGGCTGCTCTCCTCCTCCCCGCCCCACACCAGCCCCAGCCCTCTCAATGGAAGATGACAGGGATTAGAGGTTTGAATTCCTTGCTTTATTTTTTACCTTTTTTTTTTTTTTTTTTTAAAGAACTTCTGGATGCCAACATGACTTTTTTGTCTGCGAGAGATTAGGCAAACAAATGCGAAGGGTGACAGAGAGGAGGACTCAGCCCTACTATCCAGAGGCAAGTTTCTGGGAGGACCAACTTTCACCTCACTTTGCTGTTCTGAACAGATTGATCTTTTTTGTGTGTGTCTTGGCTCAGAGAAGTCAGTTAGCTAATGCAGAGCAGGGAGCAAACTCAGTCCAAATAACACCAAGCCACCAACACACACTTTATTTGCTTATAGGTAGGTTTACGAGATGCAAAGAGAGTAGAAAGAAGGGCATTGCCTGGCACTAACACTCCCTCTATTGGAAAAAGAGTATTTTCCTGGGAATGTGCATTATATTCCCTAGAACAATGCAAAATAAAGTGATCAGCACACGAACCAGAAGTCTCTTAATTTACGGGAAAAGCGGCTGGGCAACCGGGCATTATTTTCCACTTCGTAGAGAGCAAGGACAAGTAGTATACTACAAAAGGAAACCATGCTTTAAAAGCCACCATGCTAGATTAAATTTTGACTTGCAAAAAACAGAGGCCATTAGACAAAAATTCAATTTATTTACAGTCCACTGCATGGTCTCCATTCTCCCCTGGTTACGCCCTGGCATGGCACCCAGCAGCTCCCCGGACAATTAGCACAGGTAGCTCCCGCTGCTACCAAACACGTGGTTTTCTAAACAGAGCTGCTCCTTCAGCCTTCCGCTGCCCCTAACAGAAAACAAGGCTATGGTGACACAGCACAAACTTGTTCTCCATCTGACATCATTTCTGTGTAATATGTGAAACAAGCCAGAAAGAGCTGTCAAAGATTTAAATCCCATAGGAAGGAGCAAAAGTGAGAATGAGGTTTCCATGCCTCTTCTCTTCCTCTGCCTTTTTTTCCTATAACTAAATGGGGAATAGGGTTTTCCCCGGCAGGGGTTTGTGGCAGAACACACGCAGAAGCTCCTGGGGATGAGACAGGGACCAAGGACTGAAGCCTAACCTCAGCTCCAGCTTCCCTCGCAGACAAACAAGGATTTTACCTTTAAAAAGTACAGATGATCTAATATTGTTCCATCAGTACAAAGTGGACGATTTGGAGACAAACATATTACTGGTGTAAATTACTGGAATGTTCCCCAGAATTCAACAGAAATGTGGATTTATGCCTGCTGAAGATTTATTATCCGTAGGAAGATGCTGAGAGCAAGACAGCCAGGACCTCTGTATACTCCCAAAATAGATTAGCATCACCTTTTTTTCACCAGCCAGCTCCAAAGACAAATCTTGGTTGAGGATACAGCATCTGACCCCGCTAAAAATGAAGGCTCCCAAAGCTGAGAACCGATTTGTCCCAGACATTTATCTCACAGATAGATAAAAGGAACTTTTCAAGCAGCCTGGATCTAGCGAAGGAAGGCACGCTCCCTTTCACCTTGTGTTCTTCTCGGCGTTTCGGGGCATACCTGAAGCAATCTGCCAAGAGAGATGGCATTAGCGGGTAACTTCAAGAGCCAGAGCTCCAATCTGAAAAGATACAGCTAAATGCAAAGTGCTTCACGCCTGGTCACCCTCTGCATCGCTAGCGGCGTTGGGAAGGCTTCGGGATGCACTCCCACCTTTGGATGCGGACAGCTGTAAAAGCCAACTCTGAGCATTTAACATGAGTTTAACAGGTTTAAGCCTGTTTCCCCACATTAAGTATGGATGCATAGACTGGAAGAACAAGAGATTAGCACATGGTGCTCACTGGAGGAGAGACATCCGCAAAGCAGGACTGTTAAGTGGGGATTTAGTAACTGTTAGCTCCATCCAAAAAAACAATCCATTTGGAGTCCTATTACAGTTTTCCAGTACGGACCACGAAGCTCACAGCCCCTCTTTGTGTGACACCCATAACGGAGAGAGGGATGGAGGAACCTGATTATGGGGAGAATGTTCAAAACCTGAAAGACATTTAAGTAAAAGCAGTAAAAAAAAAGAATTTGGTAATATGGGATTAGATTAGTGAAGAAAGGGTACAAAACAAGAACTAGGTTGAAGGTAGGACTCCAAACAGTTTGGAGGATCTTTGCAAAAATTTTTTTTTACACATCTATTAAAAATCAAGGTGTATCACAAAACATGTGAAGGATATTACAGCTTTTTAAAGATAATTTTTCATTTTCTTTTGAAAAACTGAACTTTTCAAAAATGTCTAAAGAAACCTCTTTTGCTTCTATTGAGAAAAAAATGAAGGAATGTTGCCACAACATTGCCATTTTTCAGTTATCTCTGCAGACAATTTTCAAACACCTCTGTACTGAGAAACACCATGCTTAACCCAGGTATTGTCATATCCGAGCAGGAGATGGCCATGAGAAGGAGAGCTGCCTGGCTCTCGCAAACAGGACCAGACAAAACCCTAGAGAAAATCAGGGCAAAACCTTGCACAGGAGAACAGGCCAGCTGAACTCGAGTAGAGATCTTCTCTCTAAAATCTACAGACTGTAATTTATAATTTAAAATTATATTACCACCTTCTTTAGCAATATAGTGATTTGTACCTCAATTCCCTTCAAGCCCCTCACGGAGCCTTGTTCTGCTCAGCCGATGAGATGTGATAGCAACACAGGACAAGGCAGAAAAGATGAAAGTTAAATTGATCACACTTTTTTTTTTTTTTTTGGTGAATATATATATTCTTTCACTCCAGGCCTCACATAAAGCAGCACTGCTACTATTGGGTTTTTCTGAGACTCCAAAATACATACACATCAAGAAGACTGATTCTCATATTTCCAGCTACAGCAGAGGCATCCAGGGTTTTGCTTCTTCTACCTTGGATGTACTTGTCTGCGTTGATTCAGAAGCACACTAACGTATAGGACCTTAAATTCTCTATGACTCTGTGTAATATAATGAACACCAACGGACTTTAAATCTCCTGTATCTCATGGGTGCATTTTATTGCATTATATGGCAAAAATCCAAGAAAAAATTTGCAGGGAGGAAAAAAAATTAAAAAATGAAAAATACATTGCTACTGAATTTTCCAACAATATCACAGGAATGTGATCTCCCCTTAATATACATACTGATGATCTATTTGGAATTTTTATCCGCAGTTATAAAGAAAAAGAAAATGTTATTCCCTCGGAGGCCAATTTTCATCTTGCTCTGGAATTCTCATTTAAACATCTCGGAGAGCACTTTGCCTTCTCTAGATATTAACTGCTATTTGTCTCTGGTTCGAGGCTCATGTCTGTTACTGTATGAGCTACATGGAAACAAATTCCTAATCATATTTCTAACAAGAGTCCTCACAATCTAGTTGGCTGCCGTCATCCCATTTCCAGTATTTCACTAGTAAAAATGTAGGAAAGGTTTAGTCTCCTCTTACCCAGCATGTGTAACTCCCATTAACGGGGGTTACCATATGTGTGCAGATCAGGAGAATATATTGTTTAAGGAGGTGAACTGCACGGCAAGTGCTGCTGCCATGGCTCGCTTTCAGATTCCAAGATGTAGATATATGGTGAAGAGTTTGCAATAATTGAAGCAAATGCCTGGATCCTCCTCTCATGCTG
Source organism: Fulmarus glacialis (assembly GCF_000690835.1). Classification (NCBI taxonomy): domain Eukaryota; kingdom Metazoa; phylum Chordata; class Aves; order Procellariiformes; family Procellariidae; genus Fulmarus; species Fulmarus glacialis. The sequence goes on along the minus strand of NW_009195955.1, from coordinate 82,395 downwards.
ATATCCATTAGGATAAGCTGGGCTGAAGTCAGGCTGAGGATCCAGGGGCATTGCAAAAGTGAGGCGAAGGGCTGGAGAGCATTGCCCGGTTTTACAAAACGAATGGTTTTGACGCTAATGACCATGATTCAGAAATCCTCAGAGCCTTTCGCCACTGTGAAGAGCAGCACTGCCAGTGATGAAACCTTTATCCCGTTTGTTCCTACTCAGCGTGGCACCTAAGCACACCAGTGTTTCAAGTTTGGTTTTCCATTGCCTTGCACCCTGCGTAGGCAATTATATCTGTGCACATTGGGTCTCACCCTGATCTGGCAGCGTTTAACATACGTGCCTCTGCTCTGTAGGCTTATGTGCAAATGGCCACAGTCAAGTCCCTATTTATATTGAATTAGGTGTTACAAATGTCCAAGATCAAGCCACAGCAATTATCTCAATGATTTTGCCAATTCCTTTTACCTACATTTTCGTGAATCCCCTCAGGATGTTATTAGATACAGAACTGTATCAGCTCAGTGGCATACTGCAGGAGACGAATTAGATAATAGGCAAAGTGACCATGAAGCGATAACTTGGTCTTGGGTGCAGAAAAAATCACCACCAGCAAGTCATTGAAAATTACTAATCGGCCATGCATACGTATACAGAACGTAACCGCTCTCAGGTTAGGAAATAAGAGAGGTGACCCTCTCCATGGGAGCACTTACTTGTTATGGGTGTTCCTGGAGGTGCATACACCTCACCTCTCCTAGGCGTGCTAGGACCCAAGGAATGGGTTGGCTTGCTAAAATCAAAGGAAAATTCAGAAGGCTTTCGGTGTATGTCTCCAGAAAATCTATCTCAGGGGTGTTCTGCTCTCTACCCTTCTCCCGACACCATGTTCCTAAATTTTCAGGGTTTGAGTCTTTACTCCCTTCTATCCATTTTCCCCAGCATGACCCCAGTTCATTTCAGCGGCTCAGAGATACTGTGTTCATCCGAGCCTTCCACACACATCTCCAAAAGAAACCTAGCATGTTGAGAATTAAGAAAACAAAGGAGAGCTACTGTGAACCACTTCAAATGACTATTTGAATGAAAGATAATGGAAAATACTTTCTCCACATCCCCGCAATACAGATGAACATCGCATCAGTGTCATCTCAGCCCACGGAAATTATTACTGCGATGGGTCGTATACTGCTTAGAACAAAGAGCACACATTTACCTTCAAACTTGGAACTACTTGGGAGGAATACTCTAGACAGTGAACCAAAACAGTCTATGATCCTTAACAAACCTGTAATTGAAAAGTCAACATTTGTCCCATATAGCAAAACAGATTCCTCTAAAGAGACTTAAACTTTCAAGTACCTTCAGGTTTTTTTTTCAAATTGTATGTATATTGTCCCTATTCCTGCTTGAAATATTTTTATTCAGCCTCTTTATTTTCCTACTCTCCAACTCCTTTCACCTCCCAAGCCCTGTGTATGGGTTCAGTCCCGAACCCTTCACAGGCCAAAATTTTTTCAGTGGAAGCTTTGCTCAAGTCAGGACATGGGAAGAGACTCCCGATGTACATTTTCAAGAGCTCAGCTTGCAGTTCTCCGTCAGACCGTAAGCCGTGTAACCAGCTTGGCACACTGGTTGCAGAGCCTTTTTTCAAAATCGTAATTAAAGTATCATACTCCAGCTCAGGGTTCAGGTGGACACTTGAAAACGTGACCCAAACACTTTTAAGAACCTGGGTTTTATACTGTTTTTTCAGCTTCTGTTGAGCAATACAAACCTCATTCTGCCTCCAAGTAAATTAACAGTACATTTCTCTCCTACAGGAACAACAGCGAGACTAAAGCTTTAGCAGCCCAAAAGGTCTATCTATGTTCTGTCATGCCTACAGTTATTTGTGTAATTAATGATTGTGTTTAGCGCAGGAATAGCTAATCAATGGATGTGAAGAAATTTAAACACAGATCTTCTTGTTTCAGCTATCCATAGAATGAGTTTTATGTTTTATTCATCACGCTGAAGATACCTACTTTTCTTCACAACATTTGTAATTTGTCTGTTAAATGGGGTCCGTGGTTTTGTTAAGCTATGCAGATATGCATAATCCAGACACGCACAGCAAAAGTAAAGTGCCAAATTCTTAATCTACTCAGGAGGTATCAGAGTACTACAGCTGTTGGCTTCTTCCACAATTCAGGGTAGCTGAGACGAGAGCAAACCTTATCTGTATTCATACACAAAAAAGTAATACCAGGGCAACAGTTTAAAAAAATCAAATGCAAAGACCACGACTGGTGCAAGTCAGCATAGCAACACTTAGCCGATTGCAGCAGCTCCAATCAAAAGAGCAGAGATCTGCCCTAATAACAGTATTATTGATCTTTTCTTTAAAACACGCACCCCTATACACACAACATATTCAACATGTCTGTCCTCTAGGATTATTATAGAGCCATAAGCAACAGCAACAATTATAGTTTCTATTTAAGAGATGCAAATCAATATTAATTAAAATTAGACAACTGTTTGTGATGTAAGGGGTCCTTGTACTCAAAGGGCACAGTGGCCATTAAATATATTAAGACTTATTACTTAAAAGATTTTAGACAAAGTCAATGCATCGCGTCTCCTAAGGGACAGTTCAAGGCCTCAGTGATGTTGTACAACATTTAACTATAGGTGCCACAATCAAAGGCAAACACAATTAAGTATCAAACGGTTAAATGTTATGTGTCACTCTCTAAAGAATCTATATTGAACTTCTTAATTAAACTTTTTTTATTAAAAAAAAAAAAAAAAAAAAAGAGTTCCATAGCACAGGCTAGAACCAAAATGAGCGCTTATTTGGTTTGTATTAAATAACCTGCATATTAAGTTGCCTGTGTTTCTCCTGTTCATTATCATGAAGGCAGCATTTGCATTTCTTGATAGACTATTCCTGTTTCCTTCCCCTTTTTTTCTTGTCTTACATCAGTGAGTGGCAAGAGTGCCACCACAGGCCATCATTAACCTTCCAAATCTGCCTCAAAACAAATAGTACAAGAGCTCACTAATTTGAAGATCAAAAAGCCACTTGTCCATTATATAATTGGAATGAAAGGCAAAATGTTGCAGTTCTGAAGAGCACAGTAATTACTAGCTGTTAATTGCTCTCTCGTGGTGGCTCACTTTTAATTAAAAAGAACAGCTCGTCGCAGGCCGATAAGCAATGGTGGAGACCACTGGTTTAATCAACAAAGCAGAAAAATTTGTTTCTGCCGCAGCCAACAACAGCTTGAGAAATCTTCAGATGTCCAATTGAGATTAAAAACTGTCTATTTAGTGCAGTCAGATTTTATTTTAACCAAGCAAATGACTATTTGAAGTCTTCCAATGTGAGTGTCCCCACCACATCCCCGCTGGTGCTGCAGGGACTAATCACTGGCTTGTGGTTGTGATCATTCAAGTAAAGAAATTTAGCTACTTTCCTCTTGACTCCATCATTCTTGGGTAATTGGCCTGTCTGAGGTGAGCAGTTGTGTTGGGTTTTTTTTTTAAGAAAGAGCTTTAAAGTATGGAAGGCCCACAGACTGTGCATTTAATTACTGTTCATATTTCATGCAGTCAAACAGAATTTCATTTAAAAAGAAAATTATTTACCTACAAAAAAAAAAACAACCAACCCCCCCCCCCCAAAAAAAAAAAATTATATTCATCACGTTGGGTATTTTGTTCCTTTTCCTTGGCAGTGGTACTTACTTGCCAAAAAAATATTCAAACATCAAAGTTAATTCTTTCAGAGCTTTCTGTCTTTAACTCTTTCATCTAGTGACAGTTGCCTTTAAGGGAAACCCCGCTATATGTTGCATTAATGGTTTATTTAGTTAAGCAGGTTAGGTAGGTTAAGTGGAACTGTTTTGTCCTGGTTTGCCTCATCTCTCTAGCCATGAGCCAGTTTGCATCTCTCAGAGGCTGTTGTCCATCCTCCCCTTCTCTCCTGCCCTATTCCTCTCCCAAAGGCATTGTACTTAGCCCTTTGCTTTCTTGTATTTATTTGCTCCTGTTGAGTGAAGGGCTCTGCTTCACATTGCACTCTGCAGATGAGACACACATGTACATAAAACCAAACCTGGCAAACCTTCTAACACCCCCGCGCTCCCTGCCTGTCTTACTAGCGCTGGGATACGGATGTCTGACAATTATGTACGATCTAATATAGGAAAAAAGGCATTTCCATTCAACGGGCTCCAGGCATTATTGTTCTTTTCTACCTTATTCCCATTAACATCTGGAAACGAATGTCACTATCTGCAGCTATAAGGAGCTTTGGAGTATTGGTCAACTTTGGTTTGAACTTTGAGACGTATTTCTGAGCTGAATAAACTATGACTCTCAAGGCTGCCAAAGAATATTTTTCTGTTTTCCTTCTCATATTGAGCAAAAAAATATTCGTTTGTCTTCTTACATACACACACAGAGAGAAATTTTTTTTTTTTTTTAAGTCTCTTTGTATGCTGCTGGGAATCACTTCTTTCCTCTGGGAACAGGTGGATTCTTGGTTAGTGTTTCTTTTATTTTTAAGGCTTCCTTCTTGGGCAGACCCAAAAATGTGGAAAAAAGTTACCGGAGACCTTTTTTCTCCTAGTTGCCCTAAAAGTCACTGTCATTTGGACATACAGTCACTCCCAACACAGTGGCCGCCTTCTCATCTTCCTTCCAACACAGCAGGGCTCTTGGGCTGGGGGTATTGGGAATCCCCCTCCTATTGCTCATCTCTCCTTGGAGCAAAGTAGAACAAGAATTTGACTATTGATTTCAATAGCAGCGCGATCTGGCTCCTCCAGCCCTAAATTACAGGGTTTTAAATGTTCAATGAATGGTCTGTGCTTGGATGCTGTGAAGGATATTATCTTGGGGAAACTGCCATAGTGCTATTTGAATTTCCAAAGCATCTGCTCTATATACTTAAGACAGACCTTGTCATATGCCTTTTCATATATTCACTGATTCATGTTCATGGGCGGCTCTTTATTTCTCATATAAAAATGGCAATTTTGGAATTCCTAGTGAATATGGAATCCAGTGTGTTGCATTAAACTCTACGCGAATAAACCTGAAGTATTAGTGCAATCAGTACAATCCTAAAACCTACAAGAAAAGCATACCATAACATTTTTAGGCACTTGTATGCCAAAAAAGTGAGAATGCTATACGTTTTCTTAAATCAGTGCGCACGTATGAATATTTATCTAACTTTAAGTTTAACATGGACAGACATCTGTCAGTCTGTAAAAATGAAAAATAAAAGGTATATACTTTGAAACACACTTTCTTGTTTTAGGTAATGCAAAATAAAAAGATTTTAAAGTCAAACTTCTTCCTCATCCATGGACAAGCAGTGGACAAATGAAATGGAATACTTGGTTTCAGTCTTCCAGTCAATTCTACTTTTAATTATTTATGCATCAGTTTAGTGCTACAAAATGAACTACAAAACCTGATCAGGATATTTAAAAAAAAAAAAACCTAAACAAAAAGCCCAGAAAAATGTTTTTGCTTCAATTGTGAGTTTTAGTTTTCATATATATGTGTGTGTGTACATGTATGTGCATATATAAACACTTTATACTTATGCATATAAATGTATATGTAGGTATATACATTTACATGTATTTTAAACTTTGTCCATGGCCAAATCTGGGACTAAACTGTTGCTCCAACCCTGCCGCGGGCGCCTGCTCCTGCAGCCCCCAGCCAGCCCTGCCCCGCAGACGGCGTTTATCCGCGGCCCTTCTGCACCCTCATCTTCCTGCGCTCGCTCCAGCGATAAGCCCGCGACCTCTCCCGCTCGCCCGGCCGATAAGGCGAGCTGCGAAGACGTCTTGTCTTTGCCGGTTTTTCTCCCCCCACACCTTTCCTGTTCCCAGTTTTCGGTGGGCACCTGTCACCGCGGCCTCGACTTTCACAGCTTTCTCCCGGCTCCCTCCACCCCGCTCCGAGGGGCCGGAGGGGTTTATCGGAGGAAACACTTGCGCTCGTGGGGATGGCCTCCGCACCGCGGCAGATTAATCCGACTTGAGTGCACTTCCTTCGGCCAGAGGACACCAATTACCGCGACGGCACCGGCAGCACAATGCGGGCGGACATCTGACAGCCCGGGTCCCGCCAGCTCCGCATTGTCCTCCCATCAGGCGCTGTCAGTTCCCAGCCTTAATTACATCCTGTTTACAAACACTCGGCCGGACTTCAGATGGAGCCTTAACAAAGGTTGACAAAGGTCAGGGCCACGTCACGAGGATGTTATCTGTCTGTATGCTCTGGCTGATAAACGAGGAGGAGGAGGAGGCGGCGGCGCAGGGCTGATTTTGGAGATAGCGCAGAGAAACGCGCGCCGGGGCCATGCAAAATACCTAAGCTCCGGCCCCTCGGCCCAAGAGGAGCTCGGCAGCGCTGAGGGATGCACTCGTACCCGGCATCACACAGGACTTGCATGTACACGTACAAAGGGAGGACAGAAAACGGTCATCATTGACCTGAAATGGCAGCAGCTGGAGCTGACCAATAAATTGACATAAATAATGATTATAAAAACTTTCTAAATCTATTTGCTTGTCTCAAACTCTTGCTTTAACAGCAGAAACTGCTGCTCAGAAGATAAATCCTGCCATTTTGCCCACAGAGATCACAAAAACCCTCCATCCTCCTTCCCAGGGCACACGGCAGGGATGGGGACATCCTTCGCATCTCCTCCAGCCACAGGGAAACAAGGGCTGAGTGGGACGTCAAGACAAGCTTGGGCCAAATCCTTAGGTCCCTCTGCTCTACCCTCGCAGATTTTCCTTGCACTATGGTTATGGGCTCTGATACTCTCTTTGGTGCCAGGAGGGAAGATTTTTTGTAGGAAGAAGAAAGCTTCCATTTTTGCACAGCTTTCTAGGTACACAATTAAATTAACCAGGGCTAGGCTCCTACCTTACATTTTCACAGTTTGCATAACTACTTTGTTCACTGTAACTTGTTGGTGTCCGGTGCAGATAAGACCCAAAAGCTAAAACAGTGGGAGTATTTGACATTTACAGTTGGGTTTGTATGTATGGGAGCAAGGAAACCAGGCACCTCTGTAAGCCAAGGTTGCCCATTTGACATCATCTCCCTTCTCCAATATCTTCTTTCTCCATCTTGAGAAAGAGCAGAGAGATGAATTCAATCTCATCTACAAGTCAAGGTGGAGGAGTGTGTACAGGAGTCCAGCACTTGGATCAATATAAATACTTGATATGACAAATAATACAGGAGCTTGTCACCCTGACCCATCCCTTTATCTGTTTTCAGTTATTCACGCATCCTAATTAATGCATCCCAAACTGTGCAGGATCACATATTAATAGCCAATAAAATTAAAACCCCAGTCCGTTCTCATACCACCCCTCTCAGAGGAAATACTGGATTAACAACATGATAATAGTCAGCAGCTGGTGACTGGCATCGTAGCTTCATATTTCTGCAGCTCGTGAACTCTGTGAAACGATGGGCAGAAGTCGCTGTGTCGGTGGCCGAGTTAAACACACAGCACCGAGCATCGGGGAACCAGCCCAGCATCCTCAGTCCGAACAGCAAAACATCTCTGATGAAAGTGCCCTGCCTGCACAAGGAAGGAGAGGGCCTTACCTGTTTTCATTGCTTTAATTAATTTTTTTTTCAGGTTGTTCTTGGTGAAAAATGTAAATGTGAGATAACAGCAAAGCTTAGCCTGACCAGCACAGAGCCGTGGCCATGACTTCTTTGGGACCATATTGCAGTTTTAAACCTGCCCTCAGTTATCCAAAATACTACTTAAACAGAAACAATTTAAACTTTTGCTTCTATAAATAAATGACAAAACCAAGGAGAAAAGGATATCTCTTGTCCATATATCAATTGCTAACAATCTTTGGTAAAAATTTGGTATCTCACTTGAAACGGACTGAATACTACAGAAATGCAGACCTGCAGCCCAGCCCAAGTCAGTACAATCACAGTTAGCTAATCCAAACAATCGCATTCAGTGAAAGAAAATTCAAAATTAAATTCTACAAAATTAAAAAGAGGCAGAGTGGAAGGGATGACTTGGTGGAAAGGCTTAAAATATTTGACAATCTAAGTGTAGAAAAGTTGAAGGTTTAAATAAAGTCTGCGAGCTCACCGCTGATTACATACACTCAGAAATATTCCTGGCTGGTCCTGAGCATTTCTGCTTTGCATGGACTGAGCTTTTCCTGCAGAGCAGCAGAGCATCGCATCTTCTTGGGCGCAGAAATAAACCCCAGTCACCCCGTGCAGGGATACAGCTTCTGTCCTCAGTGAAAAATCAGCAGGTAATAGAATAAAAAATGGCACTGTATAGGACTAATTATTTCTCTATTTACTAAACAGGCAAAGTAGAAAGGAAAAAGGTCTCAAAAGTTTGGGCTAACATTTCTGAACCATTTCTAAATGGGTGACTAAAAACATTTTCTTTCCCCTTATGTCGGCGCCAGAAGTGGTCTGATTTTCAACCGCGCAGAACAGGACAGCAAGTCTCTTGACTTGATGCTTAGTAGTTTTAAAATTAAGCATTTGTTCCAAGCCTCTCCATAGGTGCTTAGGAGACTAACCAATGCTACTCATTTCTGACAATGTAACTCTGTTTATCAAAAAAACAAGGAGATAAAATGAACGTCCGGGTGTACTTCAGAGCATGGCGTTCCCCCTGCGGGCACCCGCTCTGCCTTCCCCAGAAAATTAGGCTGCTTTGCCCCAGGAGAGCCTCTCTAGTGCAATCAAACACGATTTTGCAGTTAATAAAACGACAGGCTCTTCCTTTCTCAGCTTCGTGACAGTCAGGCTCAGTGTGGCTCTTGTTCCAGACAACGTGCCAGTCAGCTGCTGTTACTGCAAAGCGGGGTTTAACATCTTCTTAATTAGCCCAATTCCCTACATCTCAGCCAAGTTTTCTAGTGAGAAACAGCCTCAGGAGTTGTACAACTCTGCATCTGGGAAAACCTGGTCATTAACGCACATACCCAATCCAGCACATCTTGTTTTCTCTAAGGCTGACCAACATGGTATATGAATTGTATTGGGGCTAGAATAACATCCTGCTCAAAATCACCTGCAAAAGCTGCCAGCAGTTACAGAGCTGAATCGGCCGTCCTGCAACTTTATAGAACTTAATGCTCCAAGGTGCCCATCAGCTCCGGCCTGAAGGACAGCTCTGCTCCTCTAACTGGAGCCTCTTCGCCTCCACGCACCAGACATGAGTCAGAAAACAAATAAAACTGATTACATAGCTTGTCTTTCTTTCCTCAAATTCAGGAGCTTTGGACATTCATAAACCTTTTGCTGTCGCACTGGTATAAATGCAGCGTAACATTACTGGTTTCAGTTGAATTTATCCTAACTTAAACCAGAAAGAGATCTGCCCCATTTTTTTTATTATTATTATATCACTATGCCCTCTCTTTTTGTGTTTTCTGTTCTCCCTATTATTTTTTTTTCCTTTAAAGTCTGCCTAACATTTTATAGACATCTTCCTCGCAGCTTCCGGAAGGGTGCTCCATCTTAAACTCGACAGCAACACTGACAGACGGGGTTGATATTTTCTTTTTTTTTTGCAAGTAATAAAAAAAGAACATTTCACTTCACGTGAAACCAGAGTACTGCCTTAAAAGAACAGTGTTTGCTTGGCTATAAAAACAGTTACTCTTTTGCCAGACCCAGAATCAAAGCATTTGTATTTATGTGTTTCCTTTTTTAATAAATAAATCCAATATTTTTAAAGTTCATCAGTTTTAGATTATCATTGTTGCAAGAATTATTTTCCTCCAAATCCTTTGAATGGTGCAGCTGTGTCTAGTCTGCTGGGCAAACTTCTTGATGGCATTGCAAGGTAGGTTCACGGCTTATGTTATTATTTGTGCTTCCACCAGGAACGCTAACGAGGCTGCAAAGGATTACACCTGGAGCTGGCTGCAACGTTTCTGACCAAACGTTTTCCTTCAGCACAGTATTTCATTAGTGCCAGGGCATCTTCCGAAGGTGTATCAGTTTTGACAACTTTTTTAGGTAAGGGTCTCTGAAATCCATGACCCTCTAGTTACTTCTAATCAGAGAGACAGATTGAAAACCGCGCTCAGGCAGTGCAGACGCTGTCATTGCCACGTAATTCCATTTTACAAACCTGTTTGCAAAGTTTTTGGTTGTTCCAATACAGAACAGGACTAAATTTTAAATCATTGAACTTGTAAAATAAAACCACTCTCCTCCATTTGGCAACAGATAATCCCTTTTTCATCAGAAAGCCAAACCTGTCAATGCAATAAAGCCTTTACCAGTCACGCCATAGATCCAGAAAACATCGAGAATGCAATTTCACATTACAGAGTGCGAACAACTAAAGGATTTATTTTTGTGCCAAAGGATTCCGGTAGCCCTCAATTATATTTTTGGATAAAATTTTCATTTGGGTCCCGAAAGAAAGATTAGATACCGCAACCCACCATTTCACAAAACCTTCCTTGTGCTTGCCCACCTTTCTATTATTCTGCACATTTGAAATGTAGGTTGGTTGATGTAACCTCATTACGGTCGTAGTCTGCTCCCATTGCCCCACTGGAAGGTGCTGGCCCCGGTGGGAGATAAGAGGTGCCCCCCAAAACAGCTGTGGATCTCTGGGAACTAGATCACCCACACACGGACCGTGGGCTGCTCACTGCCGCAGCCCCGTATCCTGCTCTGAAGCCAGTCCTCCATTGCAATTCATCTACAGCCGCTTATAAGGTACCTCTGACCGAGGCATCTATATAAAAAAAAATTAAGACGACAAACTCAATGAAAAATCATCACGGGGGGATCCCTCCTCTTTCAGTGCACGCTGCAATCGCCCTGTCCCTCGTGCTGAGGAACATACCAATGCAACAGCTGAATAAGCACATTTCTTTTTCAGAGCCATTCAAATCCTACAAATTTAAGGGGGAAAAAAAAAAAAAACAACCCACAAACCAAAAAAAAAAACAAACCAGAAGCTTTGTTTGTTCCCAAGCCATGGATTTGCATCTTTGGAAAAAACAGGAAAAACAAGGGGTAATCCCTCCTCCCTCTCCGGTGAGTATGCCCTGCCAAAGCACCTCTCCGCTCTTTTCCATTGCATACCTCAGCAGCGCTGGAGCCCAGCTACCCTTTTTCGGCAGCAACATTTCCCTTTCTCCGTTTACCCAGGGGCCACCTCCGCTCTCCCCCACCCCCCGGCTGCGAGGGCACGGGGCTGGGAGGGAGCCCGGCTCCCAGCAGCCAGCAGCTCCCGTTCGGGGGGAGGCGGCGTTCGTAACCCAGGTTTGAAATATTGAAGTCGCGGGCGACTCAGAGGCGCACTATGTCGCAAAGGACATGATAATATAGCAGAATTGCAACCCTGAAACTATCACTAGAGGATGACATCGGAGATAAGAAAGTGCAGTATTACAGGGCTGCGTTAGCATAGGAGGAAATCGATTCAGGCAGACAAGCTAAATTTATTTACTTTATTGATTTTAAATTTTACATGAACTGCAATATAAGTAAATCTTTCATGGTAATTCTAAATCTTGAAACCTATTGTAAATAACTAAAAAAATGTCCAATGTTCAGAATAACCATTTCTTTGTACTGAAAGTGCATTATTCTTAAAGCCCAGGACAAAATATTTTGTAATGAATACTTTAAATCTACCTTGGCAGTCAGTGTTGATATTTTTGCTAAAATAAGAGCCTGCTTTTGGTGTACCTGGTGATTCAATATA
>NW_009195955.1:37383-70606 GCF_000690835.1 Fulmarus glacialis | reverse complement strand
AAGAGAGACACGAACCGGTGGGGGGGAAGGGAGTGGGGAGAAGGAAGAAGGGAAATTGTTCCTGTTGTATTAAGTGAACACAGCATACAGGTTTTTGACCATATGGTTCATTATATAAAGCAGCTGAGCGCTAAACAGCACAGGTAGAGCTTCGTGCACAAAGAGTTGGCTGCAAACGTTAGAAAGACACATGACGGAGGGCTGGGGCGGTGAATCCCAACACATGGGTTAATGCACCAAGAACCATGACCCAGCCCTGAAGAGAGAACAGGCGATGAGAAAAAAAACACGGGAGCAAAATCTCCTTGCTTTATTTACCCAAGAGGTCCAGACACCAGGATGAGAGAGGCTAGAGGGAAGAGGTTTTACTTTGGGTTTTTCTCCCATCCAAAGCAGTAGCTCCCACCTGTGCCCAGCCCCACCAGGGAGAAACCCAAAAGCATCGTGACATATGTGAAAAAATTTGCTGTCTCCTCCGGTGCTCAACCTGACTGATGCAGAAGGAGATTATCTGAAATTTCTGGCCTGGAGTAGAAATCTCTCCGCGCAGGCAGGCGGTACAGAACCCGGCAGCGATGGGGAACGCTGGGCAGTGGCCGCTCCGTGCAGGCAGGGTGCCCGCCGAGGCAGCCCAAAGCTCTCGCAGATGGAGGGGACGGCGCGATGCCGTGGCAAGGGGAGGTGGGAAAAGCAGCCCTGCAGCCCGGCTTTCCCAAAATAACCCTCCCTGCACCGGCAACTCCACACTTCAGATACTTTTATTAACTAAAATCCCAGAAACTCTTTCTAGCTGTTCCAGCCAGCTGAGCTGGGAGAGGCGGATTCGGGGCAGCACTTGTTGCCGGAGGTGTTCAGATTGCGCAGCCACGGGCAATCTTACAGAAATTCAAGACAGACAAGACTCCCCCACCCCCAAAAATTGTAAAGCATTCTCTGATACACTTTTAGAAATACTATAGATATACAGCCCCAACATGATATCCCAGACAGACAAGAATACCTATGAACAGGGACTACCCCCTTCATCCTTTAACAACAGGAAAAAATACAGTGATGTTGACAAAAGCACTCATCCGGGGAAGTTTTTTTTTCCCCTTGGGTCTTTTTTTTCCCCCCTCGTTGTTGTTGTTTTCTAAACTAATCCATATTACCTGTGCCTTTTGATTTCATTACGTTAGATGCTATTAATCTGGATATATGATTTCAACAGTGAAGAGATGGAATTTGTCATCAACAAAAGGAAAACATTATTTTTAAAGGAGTGAAAGATTAATGTTCCACCATGGACTACTTAAACCCTCTACAGCAACAGCACTATAATATTAATCCAACTTTGATGGGTTTTGCATAAGGCTCATAATTAAACATTTTCTTTTCAATACTTTATAGAATCCCCATCTGTTTTTAATGGCATCATTTTGATGTTTTTCTTAATAATTCTGGCAGCCTGTTCTTGAAGCTTCAAGCTTTATTTTTTGTTCCTAATGTCTTCTTCTACAGTGGCTGTATTGTGCCAAAGCTGAATGCAGGTTTTGGAAACCCATAGTTCTGCCGCGCGTTGCTGTCTCTCCCCGCATTCCCGGGCGGCACAAGGCAGAGCAGCGCTCTGTGCTCTTGCTTTGCACGCCGGCCCTCGTTAGCAGTTACAGCAGGCGTAGGATACCGCCCCTGGATAGTGGAAATATTTGCTCCTTCCAGTCCTTGGCTGGGCAGCTAGGCTGCTTCTGCCATCCTTCACCGAGGTATCTCCTCCAGCACAGCGAGCCCTGGCTCCAGGCACCATCGTGGTACCAGTAAATAAATAAATGAATAAATAGCCAGGCTTACTCCAGGAAACTGAAACAATATTAGATAAATCACAGAGATGCGGCTTAGCCACAGTCCTTGGCTTTCCTTTCCACACGAACACCTAAGGCATCCAGTGACGGTTGGGGAAAGGCATCCCCTCTCATTCCCCTCTCACCTTCAGGTATTGAAATTGGGGGGCAACATCAGCCTAGGGCACAAAACCCAACGGTGTGAGGGGTTTAAAACATCCATCAAAATTACCTGATGGAAACCTGGAATGTGAACCTGGCAATGGCTTCTGCAAGAAGCATCTGCTTTCCATGAGCAATGTTGGGATTTTATCAAAATAAACAAAATAGAGAATGCTCCTATCCAACAATACCTTAAAAAAAAAAAAAAAAAAAAAAAAGAAATAAAACCAACTTCCATCTTATGTATTTTTTTAACTAATTCTAAATATATTTTGAATTGCTGCCCAAAACGTAATGATTTTCTAACAAAACATTATGAAAATAGTATTTTCATTTTTAGCAAAATTTCTGCTTGAAATTTTTTTGTTCTTATCATTTCTAGCTCTTAGACTACACTACTTTTGCCTCCAATATTTTTCATTCGTTTATATTAAATGCATATTTGGTGACCTCCTGTGGTTCCCATGGATTAGAACGGAGGAGCAGGATGATTAATGGCTTCAGTTTAAATATTTTATACTCTCTGTAAAAACAGAACAAACTGATGGATGTGTACCTTGCTATTTTCACTTCGGTGTCAGGGTCTCCTTGATTACATTTCCCCCTTATTTCCCCCCCACTACCCAACATTATTAACATCTTTTCCCATAGAAAAGGGACCCAAGGGCTCCTTGCTCCCAGGTATGGAGCAGGCAGGACTCCCACACGTGAACAGATACCGCCCTAATCGGGGCTTTCAACCTTGAGGAGCTTTTAAATGCTTTAAGTGTATTATAATGGTCTCCTGGTCCCAGGACAGACAGATGTGAACCACAAAACTGAAATGTTTCATCTTTTGGCGCCTTTCAGTATGTTCCATGCTGTGCTTCATGTTCGCTGAAGGATCAGAATTACTTCAGTTCTAGGCAATATAAACGGAGTGATCAAAAACATTTAATTATTCAGGGTCAGCAAATCTGGAGAATCTAATAGTAACAGACAGAAATAACCCTTCCAACCACTCTCATTTTCATTAACTATTATAAAATAGAGAACTGTTTAATTACCAGAAAATATCATAGCAAAAACACCCAGCATCTTCTGAAGAGTCTTTCCCAGTCCATTCAAATGTATTTGGCACTAAAGCGTAATGTAATTTTCTGTAGATACAGGCGTACGCTTGTACACCCAGACACCCACAAATAGTTCAAATCCTTATCTGTTTCAGACCGACTACTTGAACACTGATGCAGCCTTTCAAAATGCACCGTACAAAGAGACTTTCACACGTTATTTCTGTACCTGTCAGCCTGAAATGTGGTGATGAGGATGATCCAAATGGAAATGACAACAGAAATGGTTTCCCTATTATTTCCCCTCTTTAACTTCACGTTATGTACAGGTGTCTGGACAGCACGCTTCACAGCCCAGGGGCACAAATTTCCCCCCATGGGTTTTCTTTCCCCCAAGGAGAAAGAGGATGGTGCAGAGACATCTCCCAACACACTGATCTTTCTGTAGTGGTGTTTTTGTGTAAATAAAGACAGAGCTGGTAGAAGTATATGATCTTACCATGGCTGACTACATGGGCCTCAGCAACAAAATATGCATTCAGAGAATCCCCAATTTATTTAGAAAGTAATATGGGGGTTTGGGAAAATACAATTCCAACTGGGACTCACGCACTGCGATGATAAATAGAGACCTGGATTACAGCAGTAACCTGATGACACCCAGTTCTCATGAAATCACATTAATTACATTCATTATGTGCAATAAGAATAAAAGTCCCACCAGTTAACACACTTACTGCTCTAAGGGATACTTTTACAAAGCTGAAAACAATTATCAAACCATTCACTGGAAAAGGAGAAATGAAATAGAAGTACGGGAGTGATACTTGGGATCGGCTAACATTTTACAAGATGTTTACGAGGCTTTATTCTGTAGCTAAGAAAGTAAGTTGCCACAAAAATAAAATAAAAAAAAAAAAACCTATAAAACAGTGTCACTTCAAGGGGAAGTGGGAGCTGATATAAATATAATAGAAAAGAGGGAAGCTAACAGTCATAAATGTTAATCTGAAGCTATAAATTACAGAAATTTGCCAGAGGAAAATAACGACACAAGAAAAACTCAAGTTCAGTAGGAACAAGAGTGATCTGAATTATGGCACTAGTTAATTGTCAAAAATAAGGTACAAAAGCGAGAAGTGCTCAAGCAGATACTTCTGCAAAATATTTGGGGAAAAACATCCTATCACGCACATACGCAATGATGACCCAATCTCAGAATAGCCCAGAAGGGAATTAAATTGCAGCTATGAAAGCCAGATTTTTTATATTAAATTATGCAAACAATTGGCATGCAAGAGTTTTAAGGCAGCTGAAGGAGACATCCCCTGAACTGTGAACGTGGATTTCTAAGAAGGAAGCGCCAGTTTCAGAGGGCTGCAGGAAACCCAGCCTGGTTCTGGTATCTGCGACGGGCCAGAGGGAACAGCCAGGTAAAGACAGATCAACCTGATATCAGAGCAGGCAAATTACACTACCGTTATTTCCATAACCCAGGGTTTTCTTCCTTAGGAATTAAAGCAATATATTTGTAGTTAATGCTAATTGATATGTGTTTATAGATAATAGATCCTATCAAAGTAAATGGAAACATTTTTTATATTATTATAAGTTTATCTGACAAAGGTAATTCTGGTCACATTAGTATACTTAGACTATTCAAAAGATTTGGCTGGATAATAGTTACGAATTTATATTACAGTATAAATCCTTGGATGGTATTTTAGAGACTGAGATATGGAGAAGGCTTTACTAGTAAGCAATTATATTTTATCTGATAATGGAATCAAATAGAATGATACAAAATACACACAACCAGAAGACGAGTTTAAATGCAACTGCAAATAGGAAATCATCATCAAGTAACTATAATTTCCCAAGACTCCTACAAGAATCACTTTCTGGCATTACCACAATCAGAGTTTTTAATCAAGGCCAGAAACACCTGACTGATATTCAGAACAGTATGCAGAAGATGCAAAAATTGAGGAGCTGCGAGTAGGGAAGACGCCAGGGCAGCAGAGGAATGGGACTCCCCTGAAAGATGGGCAGCAGCAGACAGACCTGCCCGTGACACAGCACTGATGCCCCCAATGCAAACACTGCTGGAAAATTGCCATGAGGTCTGGCACCTCCACTTCGAGAAAGAGCGTGAAATATTAGAGAGGATTCGAAAGAATAGCGATAAAAATGATGAACGGATCGGAAAGTGTGCCTTTCTGGTGAAAAGCGTGGGGAACGCTTTAGCTTATACAGAGGATAGGGGGAAAGAAGATCACGGTGGTCTGATCGTGGGAATCTCTTGAGCTGAAGTAAACAGATTGTACAATGAGAGCAGTGGATGGAAGCTGGACAGACTGCGATGAGGAATATGACCAGGAATAATTGTTAGGAAAGTTCACCGGATGCTGGGCTGGCTCAGTAGCAGGATTCACTGCTTTCCTAAGAGAGATGCTCTAGTTCAAGCAGGTATTAACGCAAAGAAACTATTGCCTGCGTGACGCAGAAGGTCAAGCTGGAGGAGCACTGGTCCCTTCCAACGTCAGGACAGATGTCACCTCGGGATTGCTATCGGGGGTCTTACCCCATGTCTGCTAAAAGAAACTGGAGGAAGGACACAGCGTTATTAGCAAAAGATTATATAAATCTGTCTGATAATGGAACCAGCTTTCTTTGTCTGATTAAGATCTGGAACTCTGGCTGTGATTTATCATTTTTATACTATTCTCTTCCCCCAGGCTCCAGGTCACAGTGATGGCATTGCCACAATTTATAGCGCAGGCTGCTCGGCGGAGACATAGAGCCTTCCTGACATTTTCTTATTTGGAGCACCTGGCTCTCCTTGTTTTCGCTCTCCTTTCTCCAGTAGCAAGGATTGCTTGCCATTCTCCGATATGAACACGTTTCATTTTGTAAATAAGCTGAATAAGAAAAACTGAGAATTTTCATGTTTTCTATTTTCCTATCAATCTGCGATACGGTGTGGACAGGAATCGGCAGCTCTCACGTGAAACACTTCTCGCTGGTTACCAGATTCCTGACAGAGGATAAAACTCCTCCTGTCCAGCTTACGTATGTACATCCTCTCCAAAAACCCTACAGCCATGCGAGGCATCCATCCCTCCAGCCCTGAACCACTTAAACTGCATTTAACTTTATCGCAGGTTCATGGTGAAGGGGTTAAACCATAAAAAGAGTCCTGGGCAGGGGTACCTGCACCGGGCATCCCTCACCTCCTGTGAACAAGACAGTTGCTAATGCCACCGTTCAAATTCACTCAGCAAGGAATACAGCTTAATTTTTTTTTTTTTTTGGGGGGTGGGGGGGTGCGGTTTTTTTGTTGTTGTTACAAATGCATGCTGGATTCTAATTATTTGCCTTCTTATTTGGGAATGTTTTAGGCTCACACTTTCCAGCTTATCTCTACTACCACAAAGGCTGGAAACTTCTTTTTTTTTTTTTTTAATAAAAGACGACATTGTCACTTAATCACAATACTGAAGGAAATAGGGCTTTGAGAAAACCACCAAATATGGCAAGACTCATCATCAGGGCACTGGTGGAGGACCTACTCGCTCCCTGGGGCACCCATGTTTTCAGATTCACCCTGGCATGATGCACCACCACAGCCTCTGCGGCATCTCCGAGGTCCAACCCCGCCACGGGAGCAGGACTGACACCTCAGATCTGCATCAGCCATGACCCTTTCCTACCAAAGCACCACACGGTTTCTGCAGCCCAGCCTGCAGCTCACCAGCCTGCCCGCACGGCGCTGGACGGCTGAGGTTTGTAGTAAACAGAAAGGTTTCAATCGCTCTCTTCTGGTTTCTCCATGAGGACAGTGGTGGCATGTCCACACTTTAAAGGTGACTCTCACAGTGGCACCACACCTTTGATCATCCCCCTTGGATGGTGTCCTTCTTTCAGGATGTTGACCATAAGAAAGCATAAACACCGCTCCACTCAGTGCTCAGTAGATGGTGAGGGGGGAAAAGCCAAGGTACTATTTTTTAACCTTAAAGTAAGATTCTGATCCCTAAATTTACATTCATTTGGCTACTTTTTTTTTTTAATTGCTACTGCACTACCTAGAAGTCCCAGGCAGGATCCCCTTCACTGACCAGTACACATCACCTTCCAGCAAGACAGTCCCTGATGTGGTGGAACTTATAATATGAACCAAGAGAAGGGAAGGAAGCAGAAGCCTTGTCTTCTCCTCTCAGACAGGGAATGGAGATGAAGAGGCATCCAGGGCAGCTCTCAAGGAAAGCGAGGCACTGTAACTCCACCATCATCCAAAAGCTAGTTGCCTAATTCCAGGTTAAGAGGCAGGAAAAACACCTCTGGCAGTGTCATTCCTGAACCGTCAATCACTGCCTACATCAAAGCAGCTTTTTCTCCGAAAAAAAAACATTTCTCCTCTCCCATCTTACCCGAGGGCTGGCACCTGTCCTGGCAGGATCGCTGCTTCACTTGCGGGGTTCAAGCCCTGCACTGGCCAGGAGTGACTCTAGTGACTCTAGCCCACAGAAAAAGGGCTTTTTTCAGGGTATGATTAGAATTATCCAGTGATATTATCTGGGCCTGTAGCTATTAATGTCTGAAGAGGTTTTGGTTTAGTCCATTTAGTCTGGTTGTAAATTCATTTTATGATTCAGTTGTCAGCAGCTGACACCCATGGTTGGGTGCTGTTGTAAAAAAAAAAAAAAAAAAAAACAAAAAACACAAAACAAAAAAACAAGCACCCAACACACACCACCAAATTCCTTCAGATGTTTCTCATGACTTCATTTTGTCACTTAAACAAATTGCTCCTCCACACCAGGCACACTGCAGGGAAAATCCATCCTCTGACTTCAGAGGGGATTAGACTCAGTTCTAAGGCCTCAGCTCTGCAAAGCACTTAAGCACCTGCTTAACTTTAAGCACATGCCTAAGTCTATCCATCTATCCCTGAAAGTACACAATTAACCATGAACAGGTGCTTAAGTCCTATTAAAGTCAACAGTGCTTTCAAATGTCAACGGAATTTAAGAACATGCTTAAGTGTATCGTTGAATAGAAGTCCTAATGCGAGAAGAAAGAACAGGTTTTGTCATCATCTTGGCAAAAGCCATAAGAACACACTTGCAATTCAGAGGATTTTCTTTGTCTATGGCACTCTGCCTACTCTATTACTAAAGAATTTGTAAAGAATGTTCCTGCATTACTCAAACCCTCTCGTATTTATTGACCATATTTCCCATATTAATAATCTTTAGCGTAATTATACTCCCCCTCCACCACTCCAAAAATCTCAAACATTTGTTTAGTATCACAATGTCCCAGGCTGGAAGGAGGGGACAGGGAAGAACTGGGATTAAAAGGAGGCAACTGAGGTACATTGAGGTCTTAGGTTTGCACGAATTGCAGGGAAATTTGGGAAGAGTTGGGGAGAGGGTGTATCTGCCCCTAAACCACAGGGTCATCCTTTTCCCTCGTTACAGCGAGGTAGCCTGTGCTGAACTTAGAGAAATCGGTAAACTTTGATTACTGTTGTTTCTATTTGCATTTTTACCTCCACCTTTTTGTTCAGGTTACTGCAATACCTTGTTTATTAAGCTGTCAAATAATTCCTAAACATACACACATGGTCCAAACTGCGGTTACCAGGGTGCTGTACCAGATGAGGCTGCGCCCGAGCACCATGCCCTGTTTTAAATCAATTGCTTTGGCTTGCAGTCAAGCAGCGTGTTACTTTTAGAAACCGTACTGCTTGTTTTTAAGATGGTTTCACTTTGGCTCCAGCTCCACAATTAGCCAGAGAAACCCTTACTGATGCTGCAGTACTTCACGTTCGTCCCACAGTAGCTCGTTATGAACCCCATGCATTACAGCAAACATTCCCAAAAGACATTTCTTTGGAGAGGACTGATCTTCTTTCCAGTCAAATGAGTTGTCTTCTAAGAAGCTACTCTATGAGCAAGAGTGGCTGCAAGGTCACGTCTTCAGTTCTCTTCAGTGCTTACATAGGGAGATACGTAAAATACTTGAGAAAACAGTGCTTTTTATATTACTGCCAGTAATATACCATATAAAAAGATATTAAAACAAATTCTGACCAACTGGTGGTAGATATGGTAACAGACTATAATGTACCCATTGTAAAGAATTCCCAATAGAGACCGTGGAAATCTTACATTGATTGAGTTGCTCTGGACTGGAGATGCATTGAAAAACTTCCAAATGGTAAAATATTAGAAATACTATTTTGAAATATTTACCAGTTAAACACTAAAGTACTGTTACTGGCTGACCTTTTCACAGCAGTTGTTTCTGTTGTACTTTTGTAAAAGCAGCCAAGAGTTTAAGAGGGGAAAAAAAAAAAAAAAAAAGAAAAGGGGAAAAAAAAAAGCTTATTTTCAGTCTAGCTACCACCCCTGACCTGTGCAATAACATCATAATGGAAGAATAATCATTGTAAACAATACCCATGGGAGTTTGCTGGCTACAGCAAGGGACGAGTGCAGCCAACTCCACTGCTTTTCTTTACTACATCATTGCATTTTTGTCTGCGTATGGATAAGAAGAAGGTTCCACTCAATGCCAGTTGATGGAAAGTGCTAATTGTTGACACATTAGCTAATTGTTATGATTGCTTCTTAACTGTTTGTGTCTAGGAGTCCAGATTTCATCCACCAAAGTGTGAAGATTCTTTATAGCAACAAGTGCTGTGAAAACATTCACACAATGAGGTCCTAATCTTGTGGATCTCTCAACCAAGTGACAGCCTGGCAAACGTGCTGTCAAAGTGCAGACACTCAGGAAAAAAAAAAAATAGGAAGAAAAACTAACTCCCTCGTCCACCCCATATTTCAGACACATGTCATCTGTTGTTATCATTAATGATCTGTTTTTACAAATAGAGTACCACTATGGAAAACTGAGAGCGGGCCAATCAAAATAAACCCAGCAAAACCCATAATTGTCTACTGACAATCTGGGCTGCTTGGGATGTAAGATAATGTGGGTGTATTTAATGCAGAAATGCATTACGTGCCACGTTTTGCAACTGCCCTGTTAACTCCAGACCTTGATACAACACAGGAAGGCTGGGCTAATCACTGCTGCCTTCTCCTGAACCCTACCTAAGCTCAGGTGCTAAAAAAACCACACGGAGTGAAACTCTGGCACCATAATAGTCCATGGCAAAACTCCTGTGATTTAAATGGGAGCAAAATTTCACCAATGATGTTGCTTTGGGAAAAAAAAAAAAAATTTATTTATTTCAAAAGCAAAGATCTACAGTTCTGAGCAAACACAGGGCTCATGTGCAGATGTTTCCTCCCACCAGCATGGCTTTTCTGACTTGAGCAGTGTCTCCTCCTATTCACACACCAGCAAGGGCCAAAAGATACCAGTTATGTTCCTATTGTTTATACCAGAGTTGCACCTTATGGCTTTATTTGGGCATCAAGACCCCATTGTGCCAAGGGCTGCGGATAAATAGTGAAAAGGCAGCCTTTGCCCATGTCTGGAGGGCTCATGGTGCTTTGCAACGGCACAGCTTCTGCTCTGTGTTTTGGTGGTGGTTTCCAGTGCGCTGTGGGAGACCACTTAGACCCCAGCGTGTTCCCTGTGCTCTCACTGTCTGGCCTCGTATACAGGTCTTCCATACCCAGGAGCTTCTACCAAACTTATTAAAATTACATGCACCAGGAGTAGAGATGTCCTTTCCACCCCACACTTCATCAGAAGTAACTTTTGCAGACACAAGAAAAACTCTTGATGCAAAAGCTTTTTGAACTGATAAAGAAATAAATCAAGTGGTGGCCCCAAGTACACTCAAACCGCAGATGGAGCAAAAGTACAAAATGAAACTTTAAGATGACACCTCATTTAACTGGAAGACTCTTCAGATGGAACGTTAATATCACATCAGATTGTACAGAGCAAATGGCTCTGTTCAGACCAAAATCCAATCAGCAGGTGTCCAAAGAGCTTGACATTGCAAGGTTCATCTGGACTTTGTCCCATATAACTCATCTTTACAGACTTTTACTATATTCCAGCATGAAATATGCAATATCCCTTGCAAAAGGGAGCAAGAATCTTTCTTCTGTCTCCCTGAGCCTCTTGAACTTTTGGGCTTGGCAAAGAGAGAGCACGCAGGGCCACTTGTCTGCTTCCTCCATCCCTGGGGCACGGCAGCAGGAAGCAAGCTGGGAGCAGATTATGCGTTGGCCCGACTTTTCCCACTCGTTGGCGAGAGCTACTGAGTGAGAATGGGGGCAGATGCATATTGCTGATAAAAGCCTTCAGCAAATTCCCATCCTCTCCTCGTGAGGAGGGAGGAGGAAGTCGCAGGGCAATTGTAACTCCCAGCCGCCCCGAGAGATAGCGCCGAGCCGCCGGCGTGCCCGGAGGAGAGCTTGCAAGGTCCGTGGATTACTGGAGTTGGGATTGCTGCTGCTTATCGGGTTGCAAAATCCGATCCTATGTCTAAACGTCATTCTTTTTCGCATCAAATTGTGAAGCCACTCCACCCTAAAACTGGGTCAGCCCACTCAGCGAAAGCTATGCACACTGAATGTTGCATGTGCAACACACTGCCAAAAGAAAAGAAAACATTGGTAATGGAAGAAGCAAAAAGATTTTAAAGAATTACATTTTGGAACAGAACCAGGAATTTGGAAATTATGAAAATTAACTTGATCTGAATAACTTTACCAGTTCTAACAAGAACAAGGTTTTCCAAGTACTCAAACAAGAAAGATAGACAAGGTTTTCCAAGTACTCATAAAAACTATAGTTTAGCATAAGAATCTGTCACTCTCTACTACCCTACGTGATCTTCATATTGCAGGCAAGCTGAAAGATTTCTGATTCCTATAGTGTATTTCCTAAAGAGGGCTCTCAACACATACAGAAAGAGAAGTAAAAAAAAAAAAAAAAGATCAAAACAGACAAGTGATGTTGGCTACAGAAAAAGACAACTAGAAAATAGTGCATTCCCACTGGGAAGCGATTTCTGTGTGTTGCTGTGCAAAAGGACCCATATGCCGCGGGCAAATGTGTACATACCCTCCCAGAGGTGGACAAAGCACCCTGACTTTCAGATCCAAAAAGAAGAGTTCTACTTTAATGCAAGGAAGCCGCGCATCTTTGGAAAACTACATTTTGCAAACAAAACCAAAGTTAACTGCTGGAGTAGTATAGATTGACCTTAAAAAGAAGATAAATGAATCCATAAAAGTCCTAACTGTATTGCAGCTGCTCTTCCACCCTCAACACATCACACCGTGCCCAGGCACTAGAAGCACTTCCCCATGGACCGCGATGCTCAGTCCCGGGAGTGCCACCATCCCATGCCTAGACATGGCAGTGCAATCCAAGGACAACCTATCAATCCGCAGTTTGGATTTCCTGACTTTTGTTACCTTGGTCATAGTTTTAACATGACTAAAATATAGACTTTTTGTATGTTCATCTGAAACATCCTGCAGATGCCAGCCACTGCTCTGGTTCAAATGCTAGTGAAAACATCACAGGCAGACCACTACTCCACGGGACAATTGACTCACACAATAGCCACGACACTATCTGGGTTGGGAACAGCAGACAAGGTGAATGAGGTAAGGGAGGTCAGTCTTCATAGCAATGGTCTCAGGAGAATAGGAGAATCCAAAAATAAGACTTTTGTTGACTGGATGCCCTTGAGCTGGCAACCAAGCTGACTTGGTAACAGAGCCAGCATTAGACATCAGCCTGGGCTCGCTGCTGGCAAGCAATCCCAATAACCAGCAAGAGTTAGCAGGAGAGAGACTGTGTGATTTAGTAGATTAAGAAATAGGCTAGAAGCCAGGCACTCCCGAGTTTTAATCCTGGCTCCGACATCAGTTGGACTTGTAACCTGCGGGTGTGAAATTTGTGCTTTTAAACACGGGTGGATGTAAGGGTGCATTAACTGGAAGGTGGAGTGGCTGTTGCCCTACACACGCTCCCGTTCCCTGCCGTTAGCACCACCACCTGCGGTACACGTGTCAGCACACGTGACACAGCCCAAAACACAGCCCCCAAGCTCCTCATCCACAGCCCACCTGGATGGGACCTGAGGAGCAAGTCTGTATTTCAGATTTATTCTACAGCCAGCCAGCGCGTCCGTGTCCTGATGGAGAGAGCTCAGCTTTGGGAAGTTTAAATCACTTCAGCTCTGTTGAGCTTAAGGGAGTTATTCCAGTCTTACAGCCTGGCAGCCCGGTTTGCTATCCTTGCTTCTTTTAAATCCTGCTCTTGAAAGACTTACTACTGACATTTACAGGGGAGCCCTTCCTCCAGCCCTGGCCCGTGAGATTAACGGTCCTGCATGAAGATCTTCAGTTGTATAGATCTGGATGTTGCCATAAGGCAGTGAGGTGCCAGCTGACAACACTGTTCCTCTGATCTGTAAAAGTCTCTATTGGCAACTTGCTGGAGGTTGATAATGTGTGCAAGTTGTATTTCTGACAGAGCAAATTTTTCTGGACTCTGACTTCTCTGAAATAAAGAATTGTAGAGGCTTTTGTCTTCCATTTCCTGACAAGAAGTTTCTAAAACTGTTTTAAGAAAGGGAAAATCCTAGTAAAAATAATCACTAGAAAAATAAAATCTGTTGATTCATATCATGATAGTCTCAGTTTTCATTTACTGATTTGGTAGATACAGAGTTTTTGGCAGAGGTGTGACTTTTGAAGGTGACAGTGTCCATTTAACTCAAGTTCAGTACCTCCTCTCTTGCTGTACCTGCCTGGCTTCTGTGTGTTCAGCAATCAGAATAAAAGCCAACTGATTTTAGGTTATAATGATCCTGCAACCTTGGAGGTACACTGAAAGGAAAAAAAACTCCAGCACCCTCTGCTGTCTGCACACAACCTAGGCGGGGATCCACCACCACTAACTCTGGACATTTACAATATACACATCAGCTTCGCACAGGCTGCAGAAAACTGAGCGCTGGAAGGGACAGTTCAGGGGACTCATTTTAGATGTCCGGTTTGAGGTGAGATGACATCCTGTGAGCTGTTCATCAAGTACAAAGAAAGTCTAAACAATTTGCTCGTAGACAGCTACAGCAGATAAATCCCACCTTGATAGCCTGTGAACTAGAAGAAATGGAAAGCTTTGGCACGAGGAGGCATCGCAGCAGATGGTCTCGTCAGATGTTGTGCCCATGTATACACAGGCTAAATTTGGTAGAGCAGAGCGAGAAAACTTTGTTCGGGTTGCAGGGAACGGATTCTGCTCCCTGGCAGCCAGAGAAAGGTATGAAACTCCAAGGAACAACATGACCAGGAGGAGCCAGAAGGGCAGGAACTGCTGTGCTGGAGAAGCACCTATTTGCTATTAAATCTGGGCTGCAAAAACTTTGCTGCCGCCGAGCTCGCTCCCGTGTCAGCCCAAACAGCTGAATTTCAGGAGCTATGTTTTTGTTGTAATAAGCCGCCTATCTCCTGTCACCAACACGTGGGAAGGAATAAGACCTGCCAATAAAATATGTTATGAATATGTGACATTGAGCTCCTGTACAGTACCTTTAATATCTCTAAAACTCACAGGTACCTGGCTGACTCTGAAAGTCCATGCTAAGGAGATCCTCATAGAAAAAATTTGGATGAATTAATGCCTTCCCCAGGAGGCAGAAGGAGCAGATTTCTTTCCAAAATCCATGTTCACATCAGGGAGAAGAATCAGACACTTTCACCAGCAGCAGTTTCAGTGTTGAAGAGATGCGACTCATACCTCGTCTTGTCATTTTGGCTATTGGAGATGGGAGTGAGTGCATTTCTTCACCATCCCTGATGGGGTTTTCTCTTGAAAATTATGTAGTTACCCAAAGAAAACATAGAGATGCTCTTAAATATCATCTGTCAGAAAATAAGATCATCTGTTGGCCCTACAAAAGCACATGTGAAATCACAGCTAAAGAAAACTTGTACTTTTAAACGATATTCCATGCATGCCAGCAGCAATTTAACTTCAGAAAGCAGTAATTTCAAGCAGCTCTAGCTGCCACGATTCACCGGTGTGAATGATTTTGCCTCTCACAGCAAACCGGGAAGTGGTGTGAATGGCTTTTTTTCCTGCTCCAATAAACTCCGACTCGTCATTTTGCAGATTTGTCTTTGTTTCTTATTTGCCTCCGACATAAAAATAATCTGAAGAATCAAAGGAAAAGACCTGAACGGGAACGATGATCTCAAAACTTATTTAGTCATCTGCATCTGCATGGAGCAGCCACTCTCGCTTCCTGCCAGTCACCTGTCTGCTGCGTTTTTCCACATCCAAGTACGTTCTGCAAGATGGAGCTTTATCTTTTTGACGATTACTCAAACATAGCAGAATTTAAGTGCCAGATAAAATTGGAAAGCTCTGTTCTGGACAAACTCCCACCTCGCTTTTTGTTTCAAAACAGAAGTGCAAAGTAAAAGAGACATCATTTTTTCCAGCAAAGTGAAAATCAGTGCATCTCAACACCCAGTTAGCACATCTGGGGTTTGACCCAACTCATTTTTTATGTGACCCAAAAAGGCTGCCAGCAAGGCTGTCTGTGAGCAGCCGGGGCCCAGAGAAGAGCTTCATCTTCAGCTGATGTTGAACACCACTCCACATGGGCAGTACTTCTGTTTCTCAAATTTTTTATTTTCCACAGCCCACATATCCAAAAAGTTCACACGTGCTGATAAACGTACATCACCATGAACACGCCCTAAGTGCGCTCTGTCTTCTACATATATCAAGGGATTTTCAGCCCTATCTGAAAGAAACTATTATTTTGCTGCTCTTTAACTGCTTTCTAAAATGGTTTCCCTTTTGTACCAGCTGCAAAAGGATTTCCTGGAGTAAGCCACTAACCAGCATTTGCGTGAGACCACTCGGCTGGCTTTTTCCAGTAGGTGCATCTGGATGGAAGCTTGGTTTTATCACTACAGTTTACTACCAAAGTCAACAACGAATGTCAGCGAGCCCAAAGTTTGTGCTGGTTGGGAAAGGGCCCGCAACGTGCCCTCGAAGCATGCTGCTGCCCGGCCAGTCCCGGGAGTTGCAGGATGTCCTTTGGGATGAGCTGTTGCATTCGCTTGCTGCTGCAGCAGCAGAGCCTGCGTTGCCATCCTGGCTGACGGGGCAGGAGCTTGCAGCACCTTTTACACTTCTTGTTCTTCTGAACCTCTCTGCAGACCAGCTTTTCATTTAGGAAATGTTAATCGTTCCTTTTGCACCCATTTTGTTAGCGTTTACCACCCATACCTAGCCAAAAGAGATGTTTCCAAACTGCAAACATCTGCCTGGCCACTCCACCGCCAAGGTCAGCTGGACGCTGCTCGGTGGGGATGAAGAACATATCTGGGGACCTCGCAATCTCCCCACATGGCTGCCGCAGATGACGAAGTTTCATACCCTCATTGCACTATGTCCCAGGACCAAACGAGCGCCTGCTTAACCCGAGCCTCACTGCTGTGGCTTTCAAAGGGGAAAATTACTACAGCTCAGTCTTTTCCAACTGGAAATGATTATGCTTTTGTTGCTACCGAGGGTGCTCCTTGGCAGGCAGCCCAGGCACCACAGGTAATGGCCGCAATAGGAGGTGCCGCAGAGACGTTGGCATTTCATCGTGGGGGAGAAAAAGGGGGAAAACACACTATCTGCGAGCCCGACACAAACAGCTCAGGGTAAACCCATTTGTCAGAGTGGCAAGTGACCTTTTCCGTTCACCTGTGATTAAGGAACCAGATTTGTTCATTAAGGCCAATAAACCAAATTAAGACGGCTGGGTGCAGGGGATTCAAGCAGCTTTTGCCATCCCACTCCTTGAACTCATCTTATTAGAGCAGCCTGGGAAGTGGAAGGAGTAACTCGGGGCAGGTCAGGGCAAAGCAGTGCTAAATCTGTGTCTCTCGACCCGTTGTTAATCATCTATTCTCTTTCTATAAATGAATTTGGAATGTGGAGCAAATCATACTAAAAGATTTCTCCTCCTTGCTGAATACTTCAGGAGCTTTAAGGAATTCAGCTCAGGAGCAATGCTTCATTCAGGGCTGTTGATTAGTTCCACCGTGGAGTGCACTAGACAAGACAATAAGTGGACGACAGACACAGTGATTCATAGATTACTCTGCTGAGAGTTGCAGGTGTTTTGGGATCGAATGAAAGGAAAGGAGGTTGGGTCGGTTCTCAAACCGCCTTCCTGTTAAAGGATTAGCACGGGTAACTCCAAGTTATTAAAATCACTCTGATAAATGTAAAAGTTGGAGTTTTTCCTCAAAATTACCTTCCTCCCCCCCCACCTTTCCTAGCAGAAGCAGCAAATATCTCAAGTTTAGAGTTGGCGGCAGCGCCAAACTGAAAGCAAAGAAGGGGACCAGATCCTCACCTGGTGTAAACAGGAAGAGTTTCCAGAAAACTTTGTGTAGAAGTCCAAAAAATGGATTTAACCAAAGCCCTGAAACTTTTCTCACTTCCCAGAGATGGGAGTATATCACTACAAGACCCTTTTCCTTTATCAGTATGAAGTATAAATACCACAGGATAAAAGGATTTTAGTGAAGTTGGAGAAAAGGAGAGATTATTATGCACCTTGCTGAAGCCAACAGAGGAGACTTTCTTAGCCCGGGGAGGGCAGG
This sequence comes from Fulmarus glacialis, assembly GCF_000690835.1. Taxonomy (NCBI): domain Eukaryota; kingdom Metazoa; phylum Chordata; class Aves; order Procellariiformes; family Procellariidae; genus Fulmarus; species Fulmarus glacialis. Next base: position 52,939 of record NW_009195955.1, on the reverse strand, counting down.
AGCACAGGGGGGTGCCAGCCTTGGCGGGGGGGGGCGGGCGGTGACGCGGGGGGTGGCTCTGCCACAGCTACCTGTCCCCCCCCAACGGCACATCAGCAGGGAGAGAGAATGCAAAGGGAGTTTGCTCTCCAGGAGTGCAGGCAGGAGGGAATAACTATAATTTAACCACATGCCCTGCTTAGCTAAAAGCAGGGAGCTGATGCTGCCGCAAGCACGCAGCCACCCGCCCCTTTGCTTGCATGGCCAGGGAAAGCAAGTGCCACCTTTTCCTAAGATAAACCAAAAATCCACTGTTTCTCCACCGCTTTCCACAGGATCCAACACTGATGCTGCCCCTCCGCGTCGCTCTGCCAAGTCTCGCAGAACGCTGTGTTTACGTACACAGGCCCTCGAGGAACCAGTCGCCAACATACTTTTGAATTCAATGCTTCAAATGGGTATGCAAATCCCACATTTCATGCATCGTGGGGTGTTTTATGCTTTGGCAAGAAATAAAAGTCACCTAAGAAACAATTGCCTTAATAGGGTGATGAGCACAATAGAAAGACGTTTACAGGGCTAAACATGTTATTGACATGTCTGGTTTGACATCGTTTCGGTATAGCAAGACATGTAGTTCACATGTCAAAAGCGTGTTTTCAGCAACTACAATGCACACATCCAGAAGTGCAGTACTGTAGTCTGCTGCTCTGCAGACGCCACCTAAAATAGGAATTAGGAAGTGTTATTAATTAAAAAGCAATTTGTATGTACTGTATATTATGAGTAAGGCATTGCGTTCCTCTGGGATTTTGACTTGAGGAGATTCCAAGCATATAAAAAAAAAACCCTCAGTGAATTTCTGTCAAATCTCAAAAGATACACTAAACAGAGTGGATGATAAGCAATAGCACATGGTTCAATGATCCTATCTGCTTTTTTCACTTTTAGAAAAAGCAATCTGTTTTATATATGTTTATCTTTGATATTTGTGGTATAATTCATTTTTAAATCAATTTTCCAGTTCTAAGATGTGCTATACGGCAGCATTCATGTTGACTGCCACATTTTTTAAAGTACTTTTTATCAAATATCCTTTACCTGCAAGTAAAACTATCTTTCTGCCTCTGCTTTTCTTTCTTTCTGACCCACAACCACGAAAGCAGACCTCTGCAGGAGACAGTGGCAGCTCTCTGCTGCTGCCCGTGCTCCCCTTCCCACCCCCGCTTCCCCCAGGGCTGGGCTCTGGGCATCAGGTGAGCAATCTTCAAGTTGCATTTCTTGCAACCCGGTTAGCAAAATCTGCCAAGTGACAGCAGCCGAGCTAACCAAGGAGATCTGGAAGGAGACCAAAAGCTGAAGGAGATGCTCCATCTCCGGCCAGGGCTAAGCCTGGCAGAGAGATCACAGCTGCTCCCCAGTCAGCCCTCAACCAGGGCTACGGGGCAGCTCTTGCGTGGTGGATGGGAAGAACGAGGACATTCATTTAGCAACCGGCCTCAGCTTTTTCACTTGTCCTGGAGGGAGAATTCATGCCTGCAAACAGCAGCCAGGAAGAACTGGGTGGGAAGGTCTCAGCCGCACCGTCCACACCAAGGACATGCTCCTGCCTGGGAAAAGGCAGTGCTCCCCACTGCACCAGCCAATATGCAGGGACAGGGCGAGAGGAGACAGCGAGGGGGTATCCCCATGCGTTTCACCCCAAAGTCCAACATAACAGCATTTCAGCAGAGGGTTAAATAAAATTGGGAAATAATCCATAATGCACTTTGCTGTCTTTTGGGACAGAAGGCTCTGTACTGTGCACAGCAGGATGAGTTAATATTGCTGGAAATAAAAGCACTAAAAATATTAAAAGGTGCAAGATCATTCAGTGCTGAAGTTACTCCAGGCTGACCCAGGATATAAATTATTTGCTAAACAGAGATTCTGTACACATCCCAAACATGCCAGGCAGGAGAGCATCGCGAGGCTGACATGGGGTCCTGGCTGGGTATGGTGTGGAAAAACCAGCCCCTCGCAGCACCCCGCCAGACCCCAGTTTCCTCACCTGCCAAACCCTAAAAAACTACTTGTTTGTAGTTTGTCATGTCACATTAAATTGAAATCTTTCATTGCCTGGCTGGGAAAAGATAATAGAAAGCAACATTTCAAGGTGATCTACCCTTCCAAACATAATCTTCAGCTACTTAATAATTAACCAACTATTTATTGGTCAGCTGATACTGCTCGAGATACAAAGTTCCAGGCAATGCACCAGTGAGATCTCACACAGCCATACTTCTCCTAATCAAGCACAGGTGAAAGGATATTTCCACTAACCCTATTAATCTGGAGGACCTTTGGAGCAGGAGCAGCATGAACATGATGCAGCTCTGCATCCCAACTGACCCCTGCAGGCTTTTCCTCCTCCTTTCTGCCATCCCCAGCTGACGGCACAGCTAACCTTGTCAAAGAGCCACTTGTCACATCTTCAGAAAAAGCCACGCACAGGCACTGCTTCTGACTTCAGGGACCATTTCCCTCTGGATTTGGCCTGCACTTGGGCACCTCTGCATAGGACCGGGCATCCTTCCTCCCAGGTACTCCCCAGCCTGCCAACCACTAAATTTCCAGCGTGCCTGCAGCCCCCTTGTGGAATGAGATTTCAAAAACTAGGCCAAAAAGAGGCATTGTTTTAATTTAAGAGCACGGTGGCATTATTTTTAGCTGCCACGGGGCTGATTCTGCAGGTGCTGCAGGCTCCCGGGGCAGCAGCAGCTCCCAGCACCTCTCGGGATGCGCTGGAGCCACCAGCGACCCGAGGGAAGACTCCACTCCGTATCATATTTAAACACCAGCAAAACGTTTGCCTTGTTTCTCTATAATCCCTCAGCGTGGGCTTCTGGTTGGCATTTTTTGTTTTGGTTTAGCCCAGAATTGGGGATTTTGCTTTGCAGTGTTATTTCTAGCCCTCCAGTCCGATTCTCCGCTCGCTGCCGGGCGGGCGGCACTTTCCAGCCTGCACTGCTGCTGCAAGCTGTCCAAGTGCTGTTCTCACTTTCAGTGTTTCCCCACTTGCGCCTGATAAAATAATTTGCCAGAGATATCAAGTCGCTTTTAATTTCACTTTCACTGGAAACATCTCAGCGCTTCTCAAGATGTCACACCCATCAATATCCCAAGCGGGATGCAGGACCCAGCAAGTGGTCCAGGAGCAGAGACACGGGTTCGTAAGGCACTCGGAGAGAGAAGCACAATTAACATGTATTTCTTTCCCAGCCCACTTCTAGCAGAGCATATCAAGGAGAAAGCGGGGGAAAAAACCCACGCTACGGTGTTTCTAATAAACCAAGAAACTTTTTTGACTTTCATGATGTACATATGGCCGTTAATTTCAATGTCATGTTATGATTTTTGGCTGAGCCAACAGTATGTATGTATGGATGGAAGCAAGCAAAACAAATGCATTTTGTATTCAAATTTATACAACACCATACATTTTTATGCTGTTTATTTGAAAATTAATTTTGGCTTAGGCCTTAGAGACAGCAAATGTTGTCAAGATTTGAGGGCTACCTGAAAAGCCTTGGGGACAGCATTACCCTTATGCATAAGAAACAGCAAAATAAAATAAAAATAAATGAATTTCCAAATACGTCATGGCTAATCCCTTGAGCTGACCTACAAATGAATTATAGAGGGTTTGCTACAGGACTGAGTAGATCTTGTGATTTCACTGAGAGATTTATCTTATTTTCCAACTTATTTTCATATCTTATTTCCTTTTCTTTTAGAATTAGACTGTAAATAAAAGAGCTAAGACCGAATGAAGCTCCCTTTCACTGCACTCATATTGGATTGATAAATTAAAATGGTGAGATGAGTTTTGTATGACCCATCCTCGAGGATTTGGGAAATTTAGCCGATGCAAAACAAGGCATTAATTTGGAGAGGCCTAGCTACTTACAATGCTTAGTATTCTGACAATGATGAATGGCATCATTCCAAGCAAATGGTAATTTCACTTTTTGTGACAGTACTTTAGAGCAAAACCGACTTTCTTCACACAAAGAATTTGCAATCCTATTGAACAGAGGCTGTACCTGAATATCAGAAATCCTTCATTGTTTAAGTATCATCTGATATTCTTGATTGGCTCCAGACTGAAGGTTGCAGTTGAATTAGGGAGAACGGAGGTTAAGTCCTAACCTTGAAAGATTTAGCAGCCATTGAAACACTGCCTTTGGGCACTTATTGGCCTGTATTTATCAAAAAACTTTTCAATTCAATGAGGGGAGGGAGAAAACACAAAACTTGTCACATTCATCAAGTGAAGCCACTGGAAAGACATCTACAGAAGAACACCCAAAAAGCATAATCTTTCAGAAGAGCTGATAGAAATGGTAATTGGATGGGATGAAGAATAATACTTCTAAAGCAGGGGTATAGAGAATATAGCTAAAAAAATCAAGGTCAGGAGAAGAGAATGTATCCTTTTCAACTTAATAAAACTTACATTTGCCTTTTGTATTGCGGAAAATATTCCAGGTACCATCTCTAATTTATTTCTGCACAAACACTTCTGAGTGAAAACAGGATTACAGACAAACTGGAAGCATGTTTTCTTTTAGCATACGTGCAGCAAACATAAAAGCATTGTTAGCAATACAATTAGAAAAAAAACAACCCACACACACAACACAAAACAAACTCCAGGACTTCCCTATTATTTAGAAATATGGCTCAGCCTTCAGAAACACAGACAGCATCTTTAAAAAAAGCATCTCCCTAAGGCACTCGAAAGCCACCTTCTATGATTGGCAAAGAGCACTGACATTGTCTCCCAAACAGGGAACAGAAATGATGAATCATAAGAACTTGATTGCACTTCTTCCTGCCTCCTTACTAACAAGCTAATCAGAGACTGCAAAGCAAGTGTCATGTGTAAACGGATGAGTTGTATGGGGATGCTATATTGTCCCATTTTTATCTTGCACAAACACCTCTGGCCTGAACTTTGAAGGCTTTTGGCACATTTCTCAGGTTTTGTATCAGGGGTCCTATCCAGCTGGTGAAGAAGGGGAAATACTGAAGTGCTGTGTCGCTCTGCTCGCCGGAGTTGCACGGATGCAGGTGTCTCCTTACTGACGAAGACATCAGCTAAAGGGAAAAAAATCTGCAAAAGGTCAGTATCTGCAGACACAAAGCCTCCAGCCAGCTCCCTAAACAGTTAACAGAAACAGCACCTACTACCAAAACATCCCCATAAATAACTCCTGTAATGAAAGTAGAGATGAAAGCATTTGTTAATTTTCCATAGTCCAGGGAATTTGGCTATCGATGCCTATTAATCCAGGAAATATAGCATTATATTTGTCAAGAGCTTCTCAGGATGTAGGGCTGGAGCAAACCTATGATTTGCGCTGACAACGTTTTCTTTGCCAGACCAGGTACCGTATTTTAGGGTTCCAGCACGTTTAGTGATAGCATTGACTAATCTGCTCAGGGCACTATCGCTCATCAGTGAGGCTTTCCCGCTCCGAGGCACCTGAAAAACAACCTTTGTCCAACCAGAACTGCAGGTCATCCCCATCTCAAAAACATTAGCTGCAACACATGACAGGGACAGGTCAGTGAAGACACACTGACATGATGAAAACAGCAATGAAGGACAAAAATACTTAGCAGCAACCCAAAAATCTGGAATTTGGGGGTGACACCTACTATCTGTTCTTCAACACCCTGACATCAAGAAAGCAGTTACGGGGATGCCCTGGTGTGCCTAGGCATTTGTGGACATATGGTATGTTTTACCATTAACTACAAATTTTCTTACTTTTATTTTCTGTCACAAGCATAATGTTTTCTTTAGTGTAGGTTTGTTGCGTGAATGAATTTATTACACATTTCATGTTTTTCCCAGCCACTGCCCACTTCTCCTTGACTTTCTTGGTCTCCACACTGGTCCAGGCCCTGCCACAGCAGGGACCCATCCAGGGGATGCCGACCGCCCTGCAGGACCTCGGGCACCCATTTCAGTGTTAGAAACGACGTTGCGTCCCATGACAGCGGTCTGCATTCCAAGCTTTGCGTTTTCCTCCATGCTGCTCAAAAACACCTTTAAATCATGACCCAACAGGTGCCTTATTTCTCCTCCTTAGCACATGGACCTGCCAAATCTCCCCAAGCTGACCACCACCCTGCAGATGGTCCATCTCCTCAAGTACTTTCTTAAGCTTTTTATTTTCCTGTCCAAGCCAGACTGGACATGTCTCTGGCCACATTCATCTCTGGCACGAGCAGACTCTGCATTGCCCCCTCTGCGTGCACCATGCTGGGCCTCCTCCCTTGTCCCACCACCATAACCCCAGGAAGAAAACCAGCAGCTCAAGGGAAAAGTCAGATATACTCCTGGGTAACTCAGTCTCGCCTAATTTCTACGTGGTCACAGCTGAGGTAAATCCACATCCACCTCAGTGTCTCTGAAAGAGCCACAGAAGGACTTTTCAGGACATGGCCCATAACTCCAAAGGCACAAACTGGATGGCCACAGCCCACACGGTGATGGGGAGACTGGAAAGGTCACGCTATTGGTGATGAAAGAAAGACGTATTTACAAGATCAGTGTTTTTAGGTAAAATCTGACTGCAAACATCTAGAAAATTAAATATATGTTAGCCATAAAAAGAAGAACTAACCTCTTACATCCAGAACAAATTCCTGTATCACCCGCAATTACTCAAAGGCAGATCTTACATCCCATCTCAGCCATCCTCAGAGCTGCCCTTTGATATCAGTATAAGTTTTGACTGAGCAGAAGTTGAGTAAACACCTCGGGATTTGGCCCTCTGATGTTGAGCAACCAATCTTAATCTACAGCATACATTTCCCAAAAATACATAAAAAGTATAAGTTAAGTCTTTACTGCAGCAGGCTCCAGGAAAGCAAAGTAAATAGGTCATTATTTGTGGCAATGGCGGCGAGAGTGATTTTCTAAAAAAAAAAAAAAAAAAGGGCTGGTTTGTGGGAAATCACCGAATTAATCACTACCCCGCATAAAAGGGGTATATTCTACAATGATTTCAGCACGCTTCTATGAATTTATTTATCCGCCTGATGCCACCTGTTTCACTGCTGGTTCCTCCAGCCACATACCGAGGCATCGCTGGGGCGGTCAAACCAGGAAAATTCCTGGGGACCATCTGCTTATTCATAACCCCCAAACCCATATTTCCATCTCGGCATCATATCAGCCCTTATCGCAGGGCATTGTGCGCTAACGACCATTATTTAATTAACAGATGAAGAAGCCCTGAAAGCCACGCCGGCAGATTTTGAACTTGATCTTCTCTCATTTGCTGTCATGCAAGACCAGATAAATGACAAGTATTTCGAGAGTCTGCAAAGGCCCTTTAGAACAGCTGCACAGGCTTCACCCCTTCTTTGCAGCAGGTTTCTCACTTAAGAAAAAAACACGCTTCATTACATCGCCTCTTACTTGAGCTGCAAGGGTCTATTCAAGGAAGATAAGCCTCTTAGAAATGAAGTAGCGTTGAATTTAGGTTCTGAGTGACAGGAGGAAGGTTTATCCATTCAGCGGACAATACTGCTTTCTCTGCATTAATCTAGGAGGCGGACAATGATCTGTTTTTTAGGCAGCATCTCATCTCTTTTCCCACAGCAGAAGGTGATTAGAGTTCGGAAGCAGGGACTGTGAAAGAAAGGCGAGCACTATCTCCCCAGCCCTCCTGTTTCCTGAGCGGGCAGGAGGGAAGTTCTCGGCCAAGTGCATCAATCAAGGGGCTGGCGCTCAGGATGTGCCGCTTGGTCGGGGGCTGACCGGGGGCTGGCAGGTGAGGGTACGGGCACCCCGGCAAGCCCCAGCCCCGCTATCTCCGCAGATAAACACACAGGCTCGGCGAAGGGAGTTTCATAGCTCTGCATTTGGGACAGGGGGGGGATAACTCTCCAGTATGAGCCCAGGGTAGGTAAATAGGTGTCAGAAAACACTTTTCGCTAAGTGGGTCCGGCTGAGGGATTGCTTATCAGCAACGAGCGTCGGCATTTCTCAGCTCACCCCTCACAGCAGCACCCTGTGCTCGCCAGCAGCTCCATCCAGGCGATCTCCCAACACTCACAAAGAGTGCCGCGCTGGTCCTGCTTTGCAGGGAGGGGAACCAAGTAATCGAGAACTGACTAGTGCAGCAGAATGATAAAACCCAGAAATTTTGGTTCTTCCCTTCCTCCCTGGGACCTCCCGGCAGATTACACACAACCAAGGGGGCCGGGAGTCAGCTCGGGGAGCCCGTTCGCCCCGTGCACACTCCCGTAATGATGCTCAAAAACAACTAAAACTTTTTTGTCTCTCCTATCACCTCCATTTTCCACATTCAAGGAGCAACCTGTGATTTCAGCCAGCTTTTCAGTGGGAAAAGCAAGCTATCGGGAGCCACACGAGAGCAGCACGGCTGCAACCCGCTCAGCGGCACTGGCATTTCTCTGCTTTTCCGAGATCTGTGCCCCCAGCTGTCAGGCTGGAGGGGTTTTTAAATACTTCAGCTTTTCAAGCACAGATGCATAGGCATGAACAAGCAAGGTAGCGAGAGAGGCAAAGATACTGAAGTGTGAATAAATACACCGCACAAATACCATAGTTTGTGCTGGTACACGGGACAAGACATCAAGCTTTCCAAATAGAATTATTCAAGTATCCATACATGCATCTTCCTATATGCAAAATAACCTGCAACTTCAACCAGTTTCTTTAGGTAATCACTATAGCACCTAAATCTTCACAAATTAATGTTGCAAATACTGACTAACACACAGAAATCAGGTTTCTTGTCCCCACTTGTCAGGGAACCCGGCAGAGGTTATGCCCATAACTGAAGGCTGTCACAACCCACCGGGGAACACCAGGACTGAAAAAGCCAAGACCAAGGCACGTTGGAGACCCCATCCCCGGCTGCCCAGGGACCTGCTTGGAGCACAGCAACAAATCCAAGTCTACATGAGCTGTTAAAAAACAACAAAAAAAACCACACACCTTCCTGAAAGTATTTCTGCCATTTTACGTAGTACCCCATAGACGCTATTTTTAAACAAGCAAATCCTCCGTAAGACAAACAACATTTTCTACATCAGGAGGACTTTGTCATGTCCCAGAGCGAAGCAGCAAAAGGGAATCCTTTTTCATTGCCAGGACACTCTGAATAACTTTTAAGGGGCAACACAGCAACCCTCGCTTCTGTTAGCGACAGCCCACAGATCAAAATGCAGCGTGCCGCAGAAACACGGCAAACCTTCCACAAATAAGGAGCGTATTGACACATTTTCTCTTCGCCCCTTTGTGCTAAGCCTGTGTAACTGCGCTTTGGTGAATGGCTTTTTGTTATTCTTATCTCCGTGCCTCAAAATTCCTCAAAACACATCTGTCACGGCACAGCTTGGGAGCCAGCCCCGGCCAACTCCGGTGTCACAGCTCTCCTATCTCCCCTCCCAGGTGGGAAGAAGTTTGCACAGACATTTCTTTTGCTCATCGGAGCATGGCCGGCGTGCCGAGTCAGCACCGCGCAGACCCACGTCCTCCCCTTTTTTTCCCTTCTTCCCCCCCCCCCCCCCCGCCTTTTTTTTTTTTTTAAGGGGACTTAATTGCTTCGTTTCAGCTGTTATGTTTAACCTCAGGAAATGGTACTATAGACATGGCAAACAACTTTCTGGTTGTTTCCAATCAGTACCATATTATAAAGTACAGCCAGTTAAGAATCCTATTCATTTTCTTGCCCTGTCATCTTGATCTTATTTGAATGTCTGGGGAGCAGGAGGTGCTCGCTCGGCCCCGCGTTTCAGAAGTGGGGGCAGGAGCGTCTGTGCAATGTGTTAGAGACACTGAAAGTTTTCATTTTGACTCCTTAATGAGAGCGACCTTTGCCACGGGCTGATGAGTTCCATACCTGTCCTGGTGTGTTTTCTGAAAACATTTGACACTGCTCGCAGGTTTGACGGGGATATGACTAATGAAGTCTTGGTATAAAAATAATGGGCTGCAATTGCAAGTCATTTGTGTGAAACCAAACTCCTTAAAAACTTGTCTCTGCTCACTTTCTGTTTTCTAAATGAGTCAATAATACGAATCAGATGGCTTGAAGGAATAGACCCCCAAATATTTCCTCTCTCCCTTCTATAAATTAGCTGCCATTTTGTGCAATTTTTGTTGCCTCCAGGCACGGTTTAAATTGGACTGTAGTTACTAAATTGCTGGAGCTATTGCAAAATGTGTAGACTAATACATAATACCTTGTTTTTGTTAAATGTATAGTAACAGCTCTTCTTGTGAGGTCAAGGGGCCCAGGCTGCTACTACTTAGAATGCATAACAATTTTATGTAAAGTAATGGGGAGGCAGGCAGGAGCGTATGTTTTTGCTGCAAGTTTTAAATAATAAAAAAAATTTATGTATTGTTTTCACCTTCCTTTTTTTTTTTTTCCTTTTTCTTTCTATCTGCTGCAAGGGCAGAGGGATGCCTGTTGCAACGCTGTACCTTGCCTTTAGTCCCTGCTGTGGGCCGGGGGAATGCAGCACCAGGAGCCTCCCAGCCACATTAAAGAAGGCCATTTTGGAGACACATCACAGTGGCTCATCCTCCACCATCAAAGTTTAAATTCTCTTCTTAATTGAATAGATACATCATGAATCTAACCACCTGGGTAGTCAACTCAATATATAAAACACTGCAATGACAACAACAAAAATATCCTAGAAACTCACAAACTGTGCTATATTCACAGCACAACTGGATGTGCCACTGACTCTTCCAATTTTACTATCAATACTGATAATTTGTGTTTTTCTTTAAGCCTCAGCTCTTGGAGTCATGTGAATATATGAGGATTTTAACTCTCTATTAGAAGCAGCAGCTTACGACATGACAGAAGAACGCCTGAATTTCTCGCCCAAGCAACCTTGGAACTCAAAACCTTGAAGAAAAACAAGAAGAAACCCATGTGCTTTAACTTCCATACTTCTGAGGCACCTGATTCATGATTTTTGATTGCCATGAACTGGAAAACCTATTACAATGACTATGAAAACTTCCGTCATAAACTACTCTGACTGCTTTTTGTTCAGCCTGACCACTGTTTGATGACAACAGGTCCATACAGGTCCTAACTTTCCCTAACATACATATATATATATATATAAATATTCCCACATAAATTATTTTAAATCCCCCTCCAAAAAAAAACCCCAAAGTTCCGCTGGATACAACAAAGGGAAAATAAATATATGAAGGAGGTGTAGTCACGCATTTTAGTGCGCTAGTGGAAAAGGGTTCATATTGTATGGGTTTAGAGCCCACGTGGACTAGAAGGGGCCACCGCTGCAGGGACTGCCAGCCACCGCCGGGAGTTTTGTTTGATGTTGAAACACACAATCAAGTTATTTTATATAAGATACTATTTTAGCCACATTTGGATAGGCAATTCAAAGGCAAAGGTCAACATTTTTCCTTCAGTTCAGGGATATATATACACACCACACAAGTACAAACACACATTGTGCTCATGTACGTGCGTATATACGTGCAGGAGTGTTATGAACGTGTGGAAGAAATAATCTGCACAGGTTACAGACATTTCCCATTACAATCTGTGAGTAGTCTCATTATACCAAAGCTCATTTGCACTCAAAACATGCAAAGTTAGGAACATGTGTAAACCTTTGCAGGACCAGGGCTTAAGTACACACTCAACCTCAGGCTCCAGGTTTGGACATGCTGTTCTTCAGCCCTAGAACAAACGCAAAGCTTCGTATGACTAAATATAGCCAGTATACAAGAGATTTGGGTTTGTTTTGTTTAGCAGCTCCCCTGTGACCCAACAGAAGTTATGAAACCAAATGAATGTAATAGAGCGTTCATTCCCTGCTTATTGATGTTGCCTCGCCCTTGGGCATATTTGCAAAATTTCCTTCTACATAATAAAAAATGGCGTCTCGCTTGGTGTGGCCAGCCGGACTGCAGACCGGCACTGGTCAAACACAGAGGCTATTTGCTGTTAAACGAAGCCTGCTGCTCCTTCAGGACCTTCATGGACTCAGATAAAGGTGACATTCTTCTACGCTGAATCTCGGCGAGGATGGTACAACGGTTTGTTGGCGGTGTTGCCCAGAGATAGGGCAGTCTCTTTGTAGGAAAGTTTGCTCACAACACAAACCCGCTCTGTTAAGTGGACTCACAGCTACCCTTGGAAGAGCCGCACGTCCCATTCCATCATCTTTTTTCCTGCATAAACAAACACATCTACTGTCACTGACATTTCCTTGCCTCCAGCCCCAAACGGCTGCCATCGAAGGGACACACAAGAAATCCTCCCACATGCAGCTAGAGACAGAAGCCACAGAGCCCATTTTTTGCTGTCTTCATTCAAGGATTCACTAATAAATCCCCATTAGCCAGACTGAGTTGCTTTGCTCCTGCCCTCCCGCATCCTGTGCGGATGCAGCCCTACCCTTGACCGAGAAGATTCCAACACCCAAGTGCTCCAGGACCCCATGTCTGATCCCAAGCAGCACCCACCTCACCTCCAGGTAGGAAGGGGACCCGGCAGATGGTGAGTGCTTCTCTGGGATCCAGCATCACACAAAATGAACAATAACTACAAACTCTGGCATTCGTATCTCTACAGCTGCCAACTTCTGTGGTCAGAGAACATCTCGCCTAGCTTTAGGGAAGGCACTTCTCAGCAAGCGGTCACCCAGCCTCTTGCTGCAGGTCCATGCAGGAAGACATGTTGGAGATCTCACCCCAGATGGATGGGCTCATTATGGTCTTCTCACTGTCACCTACCAAGGGGGCTTTGAGTGCCACATCAAGCTGGATACCAAAAGTTCAGACAGCTCAAGCTAGCCAAGATGAATCTCACCCTGTGTGGCAACCTACAGGGAAGTTCTCTCATCCTTGCCTATTTCAAAACCTCTCATATTTTCCTTTAAAATACACGGTATCAGCTATGGCAGAGAAAGGGTCCTTGGCCAAATTGTCCAGCTCACTGAGATTTTCTACTTTCTGAACTCCATCTTTGTTTTTGCTGGCTCAGGCTCACTTATAGGTAACTCTGCACATATTTTCGCCCTCCCTGTGAGCCACAGTGCACATTGTAGCTAAACCTAATTTGCAGTTTGGGTACAAACGGCTAATTAGACATTCACTCCTGCCAACATTTGTGCCAACAGTTTAAAGAGGGTACAGAATTACTAGGTTAAAATTGCACCTTACACCTTGACACCAGCTCTGAAAAGGCTGGTCCTGGGACATTGGACATTACATAAATATACGCACAGCCAGGAAGAAAATGGTGCAAGCCAGCCAGGATTCTTTTTAATATATGTCCTTAATTCGAGGGGCCCATTATATGTAGTGCTAAGGACGGGAAAAGGAAGACTTGTACCCACTTGGGGGGGCGGGTTATGGTTTAGCCACCAACTTTCTTTTTTGCTCACACAAGGGCTAATTCATAGGTTAAGTGGAGGATTATAGATGATAGAAATGCAACAGCCCTTTTCCTTTCCTCCCCATGCTTTTCATGTAAAGAGAAAGAAGGCTTCTCTCATCCCTTCTGCAAAAGTGTCAACACATTTCCATAGCTCTGTGAGAGGACCTGCCTTTTCTGTCACTCCGCTACCCCCTGTCCTTTTGTCCCCACAGCATCTTATTTCAGCTTGGAGAAGAATAATTCACAGCTTCAGAAGATAAGACCAGATTTCCTAGGAAATACTTCTGTAAGAAAAGCCTGGACCGTAATCATGCCCGGGATAACGCGAGCCCAGTCCTCTCTTTCACTGATTTGTGAGAGTTTTGCCACCAACTTTAAGAGAAGCAAAATCAGCCCTTTGCAAGATGTCTCTTTCAAAGCAGCATCTTGCTTAGCACAACGGCACCTGCGAAGTCACCAGGCACCTTGGAGTGCGTTTTGTCAGTGGGAACAAGATGACAGCATGGAAATTTAAGCACTGGCCAAATACCAGCCTGCCTTCCAGTAGCCAGCCATACTGCCTCGTCAGAATAACTGTTTGTCTTTGCCTGGCAAAACTATAACTAAATACCAAATACATGCTTACAGAAATCAAACAAATTGTTACAAATTAAAGGCCTAAGGCTGCAAAGACTCACGCTGAAAACAAACGTGTGCATGAACAGACAGCCCCATTGGGCTGCTGGTGACCCAAAGTTGCCGACTGGAGCAAAATTGTAACCATGGGTTTGTGTAAAAGAAATCTATGTGGCCTTTTGTTGCCCTGAAAACACAGCAAAAGCTACAGGCAGATCCCTTATGCATTTGTGCATACGTTGCATCTCAGGGACAACATATACGTACTGCAGATTGCTGCATTTTTCATAGTAAGTGATCACACATTGTTGAGCAAAACAGTAAATAAAGCTCCAATATAAAACTCATGTAACTTTTTTGCTGGCATGAAAATTAAGGCTTCCCCTAGCCTTCCAGTAACTTAAACGCTTTCCTTTGATAGTTTCCCTTTTGTTTCTTTCAATTTTGTTTGTTTTAAAGAAATACTTGGAATTTTAGCACAGGATCTGTGTCTTTCGACTCCTCCCTGTTAAAACCTTGACTCCTTTTTGAGCGCACAACAGAGACATTTGCTGGGTTCCCAGTGGGAAAGAGGAAATGGAGAAAAAAGTGAATTTGAAAAATGTTTTTTTTTGTGGGGGATAAATGCACATTCCACACTTGTTCTGGGTAAGACAGATGGGAATCCTACATAAAAGAAGCTCTTTGGGTTTTGAAGAGTGAAGTGGAGAACCAAAAAATGCCCTTTCATGAAAAAAAAAAAAATTAGTTTAGGATCACCTATACATGTTTTTTCATGTATTTTCTATGGAAACATGGCCAGAGCTCACAGTTTCCACCTTAGGTACATTTTCCCTAGTTAATTAAACCCTCTTTCCCCACATGACAAATGGGCCCTTCTCAGGAAAGGGCATGATTGCAGGCACGGGTGAAGTCAAAGAGGGCATTCTTAGTGATTAGACATGAAATACGGACTTTGAAAACATTGAGATTTTGAATGTAAAGAGGGAATAACTTACTGCATCCTCAGGGTAAAGATAATTTATGCATCCTTTGCCTAAGTGAGTTTTCTCTATCTGTTTATTTTGGGTTTAAAAAGTCTATTTATCTGGTTGGGTGTACTTTTAAAAATGTACTTCCCACGGCCCTCCTCTTCTGTATAGTGCTTACATGTTTCCCAAGCCAAATTCATTAGAAATATTGCCTCGATGATATGTGAGCTTTCAAACATGGCATGCTTGCGGAGAAAACACGGGCACTGATGGGCTGAGTTTGGGGCCGGTGTCTCTGACCGACCCCGAAAGTACCATTGCAAACTGCAAACATGCAGGGTACAAAAATCACGAGTTATGAGAGGGGAGACCTAAAAATCGTGAAATATTTTATATTTAAAGAGATACTGGGCTTGGTGATCCAGGCTATGTTTTCAAGCACTGTTTTTCCACAAGCGGTGCTGGAAACTCACCATATTTTAAACGAAAATCGGGGTCGTCCCCGTTGCTTTCCCT